>NW_028145480.1:5962500-6080000 GCF_977016875.1 Pavona decussata | reverse complement strand
GCGGCCGACAGATGTCTCGCCTCCACCAATGTATCATCTTTTTATGAAGATCAAGGACGCTTCAGTGTTCACAAAAGATGTCAAATTGACGAATCACAGGGTATTTAAGTATACTGAAAAGACTTAATGATTAGAAAAGCGAAAGGGCGTTCCTTCGCTCTCTCTCCGCTGTCCACACGTCTTTTGTTCCTGACCACATTTTCCCGCGCCATTTGTTTTTGGAACCGCTTTCCAATATCCGACTAGCTACTAGTACCCCAAAACCAAGACAAAGACTTCAACCTTTTTGATATTAACGCTTTACAATTTTACCTTGACTTGTTGCCCCTGTTTATATACTTCGAAAAAGGCACCCTTGTTGCTGTATCGCAGTGAGTAACTCTTCACCCAGAAATAATGAAAGCGATGAGCCTGGGTAGAAATACCGGTAATTTGCGTCTTATTTCCCAAGTCTATTTGAAGCCACTGATTCCTATCGCTCGTTTGTGGCCTCCAGGAGCCTCTACTGAAGCGGAGCCTGGCATTCTCAGGGCCATAGGCTGGAATTTGAGAGGACGCTGTTATGGAATCGTCTGTTATTTGGCCGTTTTCCATCCCCAACGGCGTCCTACAAGGACTTAATTTAGGAAGTGGAAAACCTGTGTAATGTCAAAAACAATTCACATGATAGGGCGACCCTGAGAAACTGAATCTACTATTAATTAATATGGCCACCTTTTTAAGACCAGAAAGCACCAAACTCAATTGGGTCAGTTATTAAAGACAGTTTAGACGGTGTTTAACAAAACCAAGTTCTAAGCCATTTTCAATTTTTCCATCAGTCATATCTAAACTGCCGACGGTAACAAGAAGGCTTGCATCCCAGTCTAGAAAACTATCTATCTTTTAAAGTAAACCACTTATAAACAGATTTGGAGGCCCATTGATTGCCGTAAGCCGGGGCCTAAGTTAGACTCTGTTTAAATAACTGGCCCATCATTTCTATTGAGCCTCCCCAGTTTTCCCATTTCGTTTTTGTTGGCCATTTCAGTCGTTGAGCTAAAAAGGTTTCATTTTCAATGTTTCAAACGCATATTCAGCCTACAACCCCTCCCAATGCAAACTCCATTTCAGGGGATCCAATCAAGCTCAGTGCATGGTACTTTCCATTGATCATGTTCTATCTTTGTAGACGCCCACTTTTTTGCAACCAATAAATATGATATATTTTGTAATTATAATTACCAGATTTACAACCATAGAAGTCAGCCCTCAATGCAATGCCAAAACGATGGTAGCTTATTGGGTTGATTCGGATGAACCGTGTAATAATGGGATTCTGCAGCTTGTGACTCACAACTGTATACTGGTCACTGTTGCCATCGAATTCCTTGGAAGAGAACGCATGGTTTGAGTAAAACAAAAGAGTAGTTACATATGTTAAAAATTATCCTGTTTAGTGTCGAGGTAGGTCGAGGTAAATCCTTGATATGTATAAGTGTCGTCACAATAGGCATTGGCATACTAGCAAGTGGATAGGTCTAGCAATGAGCGTTACCCTTATACAATTGGGGGAGGGAAAATAATAGGCAGGTCACTCTTACACAATAGGGGAAGGAGGAACAATCGGCTTGCTCCACCTCGCCCACTATTGTTCACAGTAATCGCTACCCACTGACTGGTGGTTTTAAACATTTATTATGTTTTCAAAATAAAAGTGCCCTTGTTCAAGCCTAGTCATTCGTTTCAATTCGCTTGCTAGGAAAACTTTTGCTACTCGTTCGCCCTATTCAAAACGTTCATCGTCATCGCCTCTACGTTTTTTTTACAAGATGGTCCCAACATTCAAGTCGAATTTGAAAACGAGTCGCATGTTTTCTTTGACGTACCGTTACCCACTGATTCTTATGTTAACTCATTTGAGCTTTGTTGGTGATTAAACAGTTCTATAAAACAGAAAAGCAGTCTGTTGTCGTCTTTGTTTATTACAGTGCTCCGAATAAGAATTTTCCTGATCAATTTTCCTTCCTGTTAAATTGACATGTTAATAATGGCGCGAGCAAACTAACGCACTGGGACAGATATTGGTGAAAATAGTTCAACAATTTAAATACAAAACAAAGTTCTTATTACAGCGTCAATCATCTTTATGTTTTATGTTCTATCATTCTCGTGCGTGATTCCACAATCGTAAAACACCTCGAGGGCCAGACCATAGACGCAGATACGGATGGAGAGCAGACGGGCACGTAATGTGTATGATAATAATCTTAAAGTGTCTCGATGAATTCGTCGTTGACATTTTTTGGAGACTCCGTTATTAGACAGAAAGGATATGATGGACATAGCAATGAAGCCTACGGAAGCTAACTTCGTTGGGTATCACGCCACGCGATCATTCTCGAGCTCTGCTTTCGTATTGGACTCGGAGGGGCCTTCAAAGGACACTCAAGCACCAGCTCATCAATGGCGGACTTAGAGTTCCATTCCAGGGTACAATTCAATCTGACTACATTCGGTAATCTCAAAGAAAAAATCCGTAAAATAACATTATTATCATGGAGTCTATCGTGAACGCTGGCGTATTAGTTCTCGTTCGCCTGATCTGCGAGTCAAGTTCTTTTCCGAATTGCTTACTGTGGTGTAGTAACTTCGGTAGTGTCAACGATACTTGGCGGTGGTCCTCTCATTTTGTCTCATTCGGCATTCCATTAGATTCTGCTTAAGAGCGTTCTTTTATCAAAGACCAGGCCTGTCTATATTTCGCTCTCCAGTTTTAATTTGGATGCTCCCTGGGCCCCTCTAGGGCAGGCCTGCCACCCGTTCTGCAATCATTTCTTTCTTGTTGGGAGGGCAATGAAGGTATTTTTTATTTCATTGGCTGTTGTAAATTTTCTCACAACAAACTCTTCAGATTGAGTTGCAATGGAACACAAGATGAGTGGAAAGCATTCATCTGAGAAGGAACAGATTTACTGCTTGAGATGCGACCTATGCACTTTTTGTGACTAAAGCAGGTATACAGGACTGGTGTTGACAGCCTGTTCAGTTGGGTTTAATTAAACACAAACGAACGCAGTTCCGATTGTGCCCGATTACCTTTTGATGATTTACACCAAAGTCACACCAATAATTGTTAAAAGCAACAAAATACACAGTGCTTATAGAAAATCGGCAAACTTACTATGGAAAATAATCTAGACTGATCTCAACAATTTAAGAGATACTGCAATGACCTTGGCATAATCCCTACACAAATCACTTCTGTAAGAATAGAGGGCGATAGTTCGTTATCAAGTGAAAATTATTTTCAATAAATCTAAGTGACACGTGGTTACCTTGGAATAATCCTTATAGAACAGTCCGTCATAAGAATATGTCACAAGGTATTTCGTCACCCATTGCGGTTTTAATGGACTTCCTTGTGTTGAGATTATCGTCACTTTAGCCCAATTCCCGAAGTCCACCTGGAACCAGCTGTTTTTCTTATTTCCAGGCATTGGCTCCCAGCCTCCACGAACATTCAAGTTTCCAGGTTTCACGTACAAGTGAAGCCTTGCATTTCCAGGTTTATGAGGACCCCACCAACTGGAGGCTGTCACTGACGAGTCAGGAATGGCGTAACTTTCCAATCCCAAGCCAGCTTCACAAACCGGAGGCTTAGGGGCTGAAAATCCTACGAAATAGTACTTCTCTGTCATTAGCAAACGTTACTGAATTAATGATATAATCATTTTAATAACGTTCATGTTTCTATCACGTTCTTTCGCTTCTGCTTGTACTATTTTTATAAGTTCTGAATAACCGTTGCTTTCTCTCTTTCCATTTTTCTTTCCTTCTAGAGTTACTTGCCCTCGGCATCCAGTTTTGGTCGGCCGATCCAATACTCAAGCCAGACTTCCAGTTTTCTTTCGATTACGAAACAAGTAACAAAACAACAATAAAACACAAAATATAGGTACTTTGATTGTACATTTCTGTTGAACAGGAAATCGACACCGCACGAATTTTCCTTCGCGTTTACCGAAATGAAAGGTAAATTTTTATGTCTGCACTTGAGGAAAATTGAATGTTGAATATTTTGAAAGGCTGCTAAAAATTGTTGTATCGGCCGGTTGAAACACAAAACGATACACCTAGTTTAGTACCCTGTTGTGTCAGTTCATGTTACTCTATGTATGAGATAACATTGCTGGTTTTTTTTGGCTACTGAGGACACGCCGCCAATTGACACAAGTTCACCGATGAAACCTGTGAGGCTTCGTTTCTCGGACGTTTTTCTGAGTCCCGCCTAACCAAATCATGTGCTTTCGCAAAACATGGCGGCTATCGCCCTCGACTTTATCACTCGCGGTTTTCTGTTGTGTTTGACCCACCATCTTCAAATTTTTCGATTTCACGGTTCTTATAGGTACATTTACAAAATTAGCTGCACGGTTTTTGAACAATGCTACCTACCCGTTCGACAGCCGTATAACTCCATTCTCAGCACTAAGGATCCATGGAATTTTACTGGGTGCACACGAATAAAGCGAGCCACGATAGGTGGGTTGAATGTGTTGAAAAATATGTTATTGTTCCTGTTACCTTGAAACACCTAAAGGAAAGAAAGGTAAATACATGTACTACAAAGTGGCATTCAATTTCATTTGTTTTTTCAAAGTCAATAGGACTGACTGCAACAGACCAGAGGCACCCAACTCGGCAGCGAATCGTTTTAAGGAACAAACCTGGAGTTTACCTTGCCGAAATGTCATCTCGAACTCCCGCGGAGGGACAAATATCAACCCGCTAGGAATTACGGAATTAATGGCATAAGATTTCGTTCCCTGAAGTAACTGAACTCTTGGTTATTTATCCTTGAAATACCTCCAACAGAGAGTTTAAAGACCTTCTCTTCTCTATTGATAAATTAACTTAAGCGATCTAAAGAAAGTGTAAATTAAGTAAATTGCTTGTCACTAACCCGACATTCCTTGGTTGATAACGTCACAAAGTTGTTTTTAAATACGGGGAACATTTGTAGTCAAAAGGTTTGAAAACGTTTCTAATTAAACTTGCTTAATACAGACTTACCTACGTAATTCCACTTTTTAAGGTGGTACTCCTCGTTTACCTTTTAAGATGTTTTGGCATTTATCATGTCGCGTGACCTTTCCAAAATTGACCGTTACTGTCACCGTTATAAATGATGCAAAAAAAGAGGACGGCTGATTTCATGGTTAGAGAAATATATTCACTTCAATATTTCGACAGGCACTGCCTTTCTTCTTCAGGGTATCACAGTCATTTTCAGGTCACGTGACTAGAACTTAATAGAACAGAGTTTATGATCAATGAAGGGATAGAGTGGGTAAGTGCTTCCCCTTCAATTGAAAATGAGCCAAATTATTAATCGGGTGAAGCCTGGATGTGCTTGAACCCTAAAATTTTCTACGACCTTAATTTTCACTTCAATTCTCCCAGCAGATCAAACTGTGTTAGCTTAAACAAGTATCCCTTTAAAAGACCCTACAATGATCCGGAAGCAACAGAAGACTGCATTTTAAGTACAAAGCTTTTTTTGTGGGGTTCCTCTGAGGTTAAGATCCTTCTGCTAATTACAATCTTTTTCCTTTACAGTCATTACCTCGTCAAACCTATTATATGGGACAGGTCGATAAACTCGGAAATAACCACCATCCAAGCTGTATGAAACCGTGTACTCAGTCACCCAGAAGGCCCACATATAACTACCCTGGGTTGCAATCTTTGTAACCATGGCGATGTTGTCCAGATCCACCTGAATCCATTGTCCAAGGTCCTTCATTCTTGGCATCCATGCCCCAAATTCTCCAAATCCTGCTTTGTAATTAAGCCTAGCTTGGTGAGGCAATCCGTCTTGCCGCTAAAAGTGTATAAAGTGTTTAATAAAGTATTAATGGTCATTGGGTTGAGCTCCTGGACCCGGTTGCATAGGTATAAGGAGTTTTCGACAACAGTTTTCGAAAGATTTTCTCGAAAGCTATCATAATACTGGATCACTCGGCGGTTTATTGAGGATAGGAGCACAAAAGGAGTGCGAGAAAATCGCTTGAAAGGCAGGGAAAAGTGCCAGAAAATTCCCTCTTATCTTAACATGCAACTGTGGCCCGTTCCTTGGTATTCTTCCACACATACACATTTCGTCGCTCTAGCTATCACATCGTAGTACGAGGTCTTGGATGAAGAATAATTGCAATTCTACGAAGCTTCCAATTGCTCGACGAGGGCTTCTAGCGGTTTCAGATCAAAGTCCTTAGACACAGACGTGAAACGCTTCTTGAACGGTTTATCTTATTGTAGAATTACCAGATACTGTTCTCGTTTACAAAACGGGATGGCTTTGAATGATCACAAGTTCTTTTTGAAATATTAGTTGTTCAACTCACGTGCTAATTGAGAAAAAAATAACCACTTCTCTGAAAATTTGTGCGCAAAGTAAGAAATAAAACAGCAATAGCGGAATTATGTGATAACTCGGTAAGCACTGCACGATGGGATAACTGTCCAAAAATAAGTGACCCCGAACCTCTTCTTCCCTGCATGCCTAACAAATTGCACTTTGGAATCCGCTAACAATCGATAACTGATCATTTGTATGTGTGACCTACTGATTGGCCATGCATTGGCAATCTCAGAATCGATTTAAAGGTCATTGGCAAAAGCTAAGGACCAACTATGATAACAAGAAACGCGTAAACTAGAACGGGATAAAAAATTATCAAGAAAAGACGATACAATGATATCAAAAATAACAATCAACACAAACCCGTACTCACAGCCGTTGTAGCTTGGATAGCAGAGTCGGGAATTCTTTTATCTTCCATACCCAGCGGGGAGTCACACTCTGGAAATAGGTCTAAATTTTACAGAAAATATTGACAGGAATTAGTGGATTCGTAGACGCTCTCGTGGACATTCGTCCTACGTGAATGGTGTAACATATGGTAAAACATTGTTTCATTTAGACAGGTAAACACTTGACATACTTGACTCCGGACGAAAAATAATAATAATAATAATAATAATAATAATAATAATAATAATAATAATAGTAATAATAATAATAATAATAATGATGATGATGATGATGATGATAATAATAATAATAATAATAATAATAATAATAATTAATAAAAGAGCGAAGCGTTTACTTAGTTGTTTTGAAAGGAAATGTTTCAGCCACTCACATAGAATTTTTTAAACTTTGCAGGCTTGAAGACCAGCACTTCCACCAAGGGAATAACAACATTTTAAAGTGGATGTAGATGTTGATAAAATTATTGATACATAAAACACATGATGTGATCGCTTTGTTACTATGATAATCTGCTTTTTTGAAAAATTGAATGGATCGCTGCTAAGCGGTGAAACATCCTCGCCGACTTAGTTATATAGTGAAGAGTCAATCATTCAAATTCAGAATATTGTACTCTTGAAAGGGAACCTCCGCTCTTACAACAAACAAAAGTGGATTGAGTATATACGTGACTTAATTACATCGAAGCCGAATTCCAGTTATGGTTTGAGATCTAACGATAACTATACGCTCAAACCACTGGCAGTTAAAACGTTGGCCACCCTCGGAGACCGAACCTTCGCTACTGCGGACCTCGATTGTGGAATGGACTACCTCTGGAACTCAGGAAGGAACACAGTATTAACATTTTTAAACGGAAACTTAAGACTCTCCTTTTTAAAAGAACATATCTCAATTAGTCCTTTATGATAACTTTTATACGATTTTAATTTTTAACAGAATTAGTTAGCATGATGTTTATGATCTAATTTTTATGCCTTTACAGTTTACTTTTTAACACTATATACTTTGTTTAATTAATACCATTTGTAAAGCAGATTTGAAAACTTCAGTTGAAGATTATTATTTTTATTGATTATTATTATTGAGTATTTTTGCTTTCCAACAATCATCTTGGAATTTATGAGACCCTTATGACGCCATACGATTGCCGCTAACGTCAGGAAGCAGGAGTTCTTAGGTATGGAATAATTGGGTAACCGTGTGACCATGGAATCCAAAATGGTAACTCGCAGAAATTTAAAAGCGGAAATATAGGCGACAGGAAAATTAAATTTGTCAACACTAACAGCCTATCTCAACTTTTTAAACTCGAGGTCTGAAAATTAAAGACTATTTCCCATAGTGTAACGTCAATTTGTTGTGGAGCCACATTGATCGATACAAACCCTGCATGGCCTACCTGGGCAGCTTGTAAGATTACAATCTACTATCTCGGTGCTGTTCCCCAAGTGAGAGCAACCATTTCCATAAGGACCCGGGAGAGGATTTGTGCAAGTACGGGTCCTTGAGCGGGTTCCAGCACGGCCACATGTTACAGGACATAGGGACCAACTACTCCACTCGGAGTAGTTCCCATTCTCTGCAGCAAGAACAAAATACTATCGATTCTCTTCTGTTTGTTGTTTATCACTAAAGTAGTCACAATATAGGATTTCATCCGCCTGATTCAAAAGTTTAAACGAAAGTACATAATTCAAAGTTTGACTTTGGCTAAAGATTAAGTTAAACTTTCGTTATAATTGGAAAAACACATAAGCCCTTTCTTTCCTTCTCTGCCCACTCACGGTATTTTCTCTTAGGTGCGGCTAATTTGAGTTTTTGGCTGAAATTTCTTTATCTTCACTAATTCCAGAAGTAATATTAAATAAAGGAATTTTTACTTTTTCTACAGCCATACAGCTCTACCCTCAGTGCTATTTCGAATTTCCAAGACTCTGGAATGATTCTGAGGTACTGTGCTCTTATTGGTGGTTCCAAACTATGACTGACAAGGTCGTTTCGATCTCTGTTTCCTGAAAAAATCTAGAGAAAGCGACAAAAGAAAAATGAACAGAAAAAAAGAAAACAAAAAATAATGTTGGGTTAAAGTATATTCAGAACTTAGCAGGTTCCTTTTAAACGGTTTACTAACTATTTTGTTGGTAAAGTAATAGGTCTTGCAGGAAGAAAAAATGGACAAACAGAAAAAAGGTCTTCAGAACATTGATTAGCGCCCTTTGGGAGAATGGACAAGAATGGAACTTTTAGATGCACTAAGCGGGTTAGTTAAGAGGAATCGTGAGCCGCCAACATAAGGAAGGTAAATTGAGGCATAGAATAAAACAGCGGGATGTTCGAATCTTTCTGACTAGATCTCACAATTCGCCTACTTCCTCCTCCTCTTCTTACAACCATGAAAGTCCAGTTTTGGACATCCGGTGACTTTTGTGCGATCTTTCCTTTATCGAAAACTGATTTAATTTACAGTAACACAGTAAGATTCTGAAAAAAAAAATCGATATTGAGTCCCTCACTCTGAAAGACAAACCAGGACTCGTGTAAAATGATTTTTACTCAGATGACCAATTCCCCATGAACATTCTGCGTGCATGACCGTTTGCTGTTAATAGTACATATCTCTGCTGAATAAGTGTGCTTTTCAATTTGGGATTTCCAAATGAAAACTGAGTAATTTACCTTATTGTGTGATCTTGAGTGATATTGTTCGAAATTGAGACCATCAGTGCTGTATCTCAGTGAGTAACTCTCCACCCAGGAAAATTCCAAAACGTGACCCTGGGTAGAAATGCCGGTAATCTGCGTATCATTTCCAAAGTCGACTTGAAGCCATTGGTTGTGGTCACTAAATTGCGGTATCCAGCCACCTCCACGTTCAGTTTCTCCTTTTTCAAGGTAAATGAGTAATATGATAAATAAATAGATGGTTTTAGACAAGCTTTAAACCTATACATTTATACTATACATTATATATTTATACTGGAAGCATGCAACCTCACTGAAGAAAAAGATAAGATCCCAACCCAAACTTTACACAGACAACCGTCAATGCTTAGCCATTACTAATTTAGAGCTGGTAAAGAAGCATACTCAGTACTAGTAAACGTAGTTGCTAACGCGAGATTGTTGCTCATTATTGACCTGGTATTAACTCCTACAAGCTTTATGAAGATAGTCACTGTAAGAAGTTGTAGACTGAGAACAAATCCAAATACAAGTTCATGAAGCTGGTTGCTTAAAAAGGGGGATTCAATGAGAGATAATCAATCTAAATATAGCGTTCGGCTGGGACCTCAGTCAAAAACGTTCCCTGAAAGGTAGTCGCTTGAGGGGGGTAGTCACTTACGAGACGTATCTCTCGTCTGCGTCGTAACCCAGTCGGTAGAGCAACGGTTGATCAAATCCAGAGGTTGTGGGTTTGATTTTCTCCGATGTCTTTGTCTCGTGTCGTCACCCTTGTCCTTACTAGGGATAATGATCAGTGGGAAATTCATGGGTTCACTTAAGTACCGCTACAACATACACTGTAGAGTTAATTCTCTGATCTCTAATTTGAGATTTATGAGTTCTGCATGGACCTCGTCGCTGTCCTGCCACATATTCCCAGATTAGGGTTGTCTTATGTGAACCTTACAGACCTGTCTCTTTGGGAAGGAACATGCCGGAAATCCGCAAACAAACTTTTTCCCACTGGCTAAGTCAGAGTCTCAGAATTTAACAAAATTTTGTTCGCGCCAAACACAAGAAATCGGCAACGCACGAAATTAAACTCCGGTGACAATTTTATGTAGATTTTAGGTTACTTCTTATTAATTCTTTGAGAGTGGGATGAGAATGTTTTGCGTTTAACAAATTAGGGAATCTATAGGTGAGCTTTAGTAAACTTGGTATTTATTGGTAGAAACTCAATCAATAACCTTTAGTCGGGGTTTCGGCAATCTTTAGAATGTTAATTATCGAATCTCCTATTCTATACCATAATTGCTACTTAGCCTTCTTACCTTTAAAATGAAGCCTGGCATTTTCAGGTCCATCTAGTGAACTCCTTTTAGAGGAGGCTGTTATCGCGATATTTGTTATGTGGCCGCTTTCCATCCCTATTGGTTTCCAACAACTGATATCAGGAACTGAAAATCCTGTGAGATGTAAAGTTGCGATATAAATTGGGATGTGATGAAAAAGTGAGGTAAGACCCGTGAACTGATTCATTATTCAGAATAACGGCAATTTCACAACAGCTTTTGGGATAACAACTAATTCGTACCAGATTTACATCCATAGAAATCGGCTCTTGCTGATAACCAACCATCATAGCTGACTGGGTTGATTCGTATGTATCGTGTAATAATGGGATCCTGCAGCTTGTGACTCACAACTGTAAACTGATCGCTGTTGCCTTCAAATGACTTGGAAAAGAAAAAGAAAGACTATAGTATGATTTTTTTTACTTCCTCAAAAAAAGTAGTAATGATTATTAGTAGCTTACCCAGGATTCAAATTGTTAATATTACCTTGTGGTAGTATCTAAACAAGATTCCGTCGTAAGAATAAGACACATTGTATTTTGTCACCCACTGAGGAAGATCTTGTCTCCCCTGAGTCGAGATTCTTGTCACTTTTGTCCATTTCCCAAAGTCCACCTGGAACCAGCTGTCCTCGCTGTCATTACTGGCTACCCATCCTCCAATACCTCCTGGGTAAGCGTACAAATGAAGCCTTCCACTTCCGGGTTTATTTGAACCAAAAGTGCTCGAAGCCGTCACTGAAGAATCTGGAGTGGCATTACTTTCCAATCCTAAGCCTGTCTCGCAAACTGGAGTTTCTGGATCTGTAAAACCTAAAAATAATATTTTACAATCTTGAGCATGCAGATTGATTCACCCAATTACTGAACAATCAGATGCCTGCCCTGGACCTTCTTAGAACTTGTTGTTAGAGTTGGGATAGACTTTCTATACACTGTATTACCTTGGGCACCAACTCTCAACTGTGCTCCCATGGCTTCAAACGAACTGGTACAATCACAAGCCCCGAAAAAGCAAAAAAAGTTTAGGATCAACAAAGGCTGGTAAAAGCCTTTAACCAGACTTACCAAGCTTTGGGCCTGGGGAAGAAGTCTCGTAAGCTTGGTTTTACCTGACTTTCCTGGCAAGGTGAGTTTAAAGTTACCCGGTACGGTAAAGCGGGGTTTGACGCATAAACATAAGAGCCCAAAGTTAAGCCCCGTCTACACGAGCAATTTTTAAGTGGCAACTGTATGTGGCAATTTTTATTTGCCCGTGTAGATGGCTCGACAAATATTTGTTGTTAATTTGCGTCAGTAATAATTTCGCACAGCGGAGATGACCATGGAAAGGCAAAAAGCAAGATGGCGAAAGCCAGAAGACGGGCCAGGCGTTGAAAAAATTGTCACATTTTATGTGGCATCTCGTCTACACGGACAATTTTTTATGTGGCAATTTCTATTTGCCACATAAAAACTAACACGCCAGCTTTTCAGCAAACGCAGTTGCCACATAAATATTGGTCATTTCTCATCATCTACACGGGCAAATAAAAATTGCCACATAAAAATTGCCATATAAAAATTGCTCGTGTAGACGGGGCTTTATTGGGCAAGGAGGGATGAATTTTGTTAAAAATGTTTGTTAAAAAGTCAACTGAATTACGACATTTAAAATACTCACCCGGGGGGCTTAGTCAGGCAAATGGTCAAATTTTGTCAGACTGAACACCAGAATTTTCTTACCCGAAGAACAACCATACAGCTCCATCCTCAACGAGATCCATCCATGAAATTTAACTGGATGAATGCGAATAAAGCGGGCTGCAAAAGGTGGCCTGAATTTGTTGATTACAGTGCTGTTTTGATCCCTGTTACCTTGCAATATCTAAAAAAACCATTACGGTTATCACTAAACTTTCATAATAGCTGCGCAGTTTAAATTAATCTAAAATTTAAAAAGTATAATATGAAATTGATTAGATATTTGCATATGAATAATTTGAAATTATATAAAAATTACGTATAAAGACTATACTGCCCTAATTCTACCAAGTTCAATTTACCTATTGAATTTCAAAATTTGCGGATGATAACTAGGTACCTATATACAATTTTCTGGAAGTTTTAATGAGAAAAAGAATAAACCAGATGCAAGAAAAGATCATCAGATTAATTATGTTATCTCCGTAGTTCTAACTCACCTTGCCAAGGCTGTTGTTTGAAAATTGCTGATAAAATTTGAAATAACCACCATTGAAGCTGTAAGAAACCTTGTACTCAGTCACCCACTGGGCTGCCTCTCCTCCGCCCTGAGTTGCAATCTTTGTTACCGCAGTGATCTTACCCAGATCCACCTGAAGCCATTGTCCTAAGTCCACCAATGTAGGTGACCACGACCCAGTATTGTTGTTTCCTGCGATTCCGTTAAGCCTAGCGTTTGAGGCTCCATAAGACGAGTTAACCTGGAAATATAACTTACTTATAAAAAACACATTTCGTAAGTCCTTTTAATCGAATGTGGTAAGCGGAAATATTGTGTACTTGATTTTATGTAATTGATAAAAAAATCTTAAAATTTACCTTTATCAACTGGTTCTCTTTAAAAACTACGAGCACAAAAAATCCAAATAAGCGAAGGTATAATTTTAATCTGGAATGAACTTACAGTTGTTGTAGCCTTGATGGCTGAGTCAGGAATTGCTTTAGACTCCATTCCCAGGGGAGAGGCACATTCTGAAAATTATACAACAAACAAAGGTTATTCAGTGCTCATTTGCATAATTATCACAGACACCAACATTTTACAAGGATGTCAAAAAATTAGTTTTCAGTACTTTTACGAATATACGTTTTCCCGCAAGGCCCAGACTCCCAGGAATCCCTTTCTTAATGGTCGAGGAGTAAGGGAAAGAACAAAATGGCAACAAACGAACAAAGAGGAAACGGGGGGGGGGGGGGGGGGGGGAGGCGGAAGAGAGGAGGTGGACTAAGACCATAGCTGTAACCGACGCATTCAGGTCGCTCCGTCCACAAATCATGAAACTCATTTAAAACCAATACAAAATGATAACTGATAAGCAATAAATCCGGCTCTATTTGTCGCTTGCTTCCAAATAAGTCACATTTTTCTCTAAAAGAAGCAATGCTGCAACCATCTTCAAAGTTTCTGCTCATTAACATGAACGTTCCAAATAGTGTTTTATACAGGAACAAAGTTAAGCAACGAGAAGTCTAATTAAAATGTCACCTGTCTAAGTAGAAAAGCCTGTGAAGCATGGCAACACAGTTTGTTCTGTAAAAAGGAAAACGATTTAGTACTAGTTGGTGCTAATGTCGGCAACAATTTCCGTTTTTTCTCATGCTGCTCCCAAATCAAAATTTGCGTGATGGTGACTGATGTTCAAAATGTTGCGAGGTGGAACAATTACCCAATAGGTGAAATCCCTTGGCCCAGACTTACCGCGAGAATAAGGCTTTGCTATGGTATACTTTTGTTAGATCAAAATCGCTTAAATTTGCAGTCGTCACCGAAGCCATGCTGTCATTTGGTATTAAATCGAAGATGCCGACTGACTCCGCGACGTGCCAAGAAGATAATTATTCTTGAAAGGTGTGTTTCAGCGTCTTATCAGTATTGTTTAGGGACCAATCAGAATTTCCAGTTGCCGCTGTACCGTAAATTCGGACGGGTCAGTTACAGCTAAAAGCGCAGTCCTTTCTCTTGCCCTCTTCCCCAACATCTCGCTTTTTGCTCGTTTCAGTCTAGTTGAACGCACTTCGCTCTCTAAGCTAGCCCACTCGATCAACTATCCAGAGTCTACACAAGACGTAAAAACACGCTAATCCTTGAAATAAGAATCCAAACAAATCTATCCATGATATTCTATGAAATTTGAGAGTGCACGCAACATTTGACTTGTGTCTCTTAAGATTTTGAACAGCGCTGTATCATCTCTCTCTGCCTTTGGGAACTAGTCATTCACAATTACTATTTTGCTATAAATAATAAAAGTTGATTCACAGAATTCTGCGTCTCACATAGAATTACTGGTAAATACGCACCTTTGGTGGAATTCCCTGAAAATTAAAAAAGAGTGTCAAAACAAGTTACTGTAAAGAAAAATACGATTTAACGACCTCTCACATATCATATCATATCATATCATATCATATCATATCATATCATATCATATCATATCATATCATATCATATCATATCATATCATATCATATCATATCATATCATATCATATCATATCATATCATATCATATCATGTCATATCATGTCATGTCATATCATATCATATCATATCATATTATATCATATCATATCTAATTATATAGTGATTCGTATGAAAGTACTCCTTAAAAGTCAAGTATACCACAAGAAGTGTAGAGTCCCACGACAAAGTCACAAAGATGTTAGTAGTAATAGGTCATTGGAATTAGCCGGGTTTTGGCCTTCCCTTGGCCTTCCCTGCCTTCCTGCATACTAATAAGTGCCTTCCTCCATACTAATTAAGTGCCTAGTCAGTGCCTTCCTGCATACTAATTTTTTGACTTCCTGTATACTAATAAGTGCCGAGGTTTACTAATGAGCGTCACTCTTGCACAAAGGAAACAGGGAAAATTATCGCCGAAATTTCAGGTTATTCGTGACGATTATCGATCGTTACCGTTAAAAAACAAAACATACACACATATACGCAAAGTGACGATGAAAACTCTATATTTCAAGTTTGTTTTACTATTAAAAAACTGTTTTCTTCTATCTCGAGGAAATGAAAAACTATTAAAGTCTCAGCGTTTCACTCACCGTTAGTCAGTTAATTATGCCCAAAGTTGCATAGAAATTAGTTCAGCTCTGCTGGAAAAACCCCAAGGGAGTATCTTGACGTATTAGCATATAAACAAATTTATGTAACTTAACAACGATTAATGGAAACACGCGACTTATAATTGCTAGCAATAGAACCAGACAAGGGATACCGTTTTAAAAACGTTATTAAAAACAATGACAAAAAAGAGTCAAATACACAGCGATTTCAAGCGGATGGAAATTAATTAATCTTCATCTTCTTCGCCCATGGAGTACTTGTAAGGTTTAAATTACTTATGTCGCTGTTTCCCCAGCAGTGTTTGCCATGAGATTTATGATCATCCAAATAATTTACAAACTGAATCCGACGCCTTTTGAAGCTTCGGGGCTTGTTGTGATGGGGTTTGTACTGTGGGTAGAGGGGTCAGGAAAGCAAGGTTTAAGGGTGGTGGAGGGGTGAAGCTTTCTTTGTAAGGTTTTTGAGAGATAGCCGCTTGTGTTAATTCAGGTGTTACGTTGAAGGGGTTGAGGGGAGTGGAGAATGCTGCCGTTGCTGTCGAAGAATCTAGTGTCCTTGATGTTAAGTCTGGAACAGCGCTGATTATTTCTTCCGGTCGTGTTCTTGAATTTAATTGTTCTTTAAAAGCCAGGTATCTGTTTTGCAACTGAAAGCATCGTTTAGCTTTTTCATCGTCCCGGAGATCGTTTCGGGAAAGCATTTCGTCCATACTGCCCTGTATTTTTTGCAAAGCTAGAAGTACTGGGGGTGTCGCTAGGTTTTGTTGTTTGAGATATTTTAAAAGCTCTTGAGGAATATTTTCTTGAAACCCTGCTTGGTTGAAGCCTTCTTCACTGGGGAGGACGTTTGTTCGCAATCTACAGCTGTCTTGGGTACTGGTTTTCAGATCAATCAACAGATAACCAAAAGGTCTTTTCACAGCCTCTTCGTACTGATTTAAAAAGAAATCTGTTTGGCCGGGATACCTTTGCTTTTAAATTCAAGAACACGACCGGAAGAAATAATCAGCGCTGTTCCAGACTTAACATCAAGGACACTAGATTCTTCGACAGCAACGGCAGCATTCTCCACTCCCCTCAACCCCTTCAACGTAACACCTGAATTAACACAAGCGGCTATCTCTCAAAAACCTTACAAAGAAAGCCTCACCCCTCCACCACCCTTAAATCTTGCTTTCCTGACCCCTCTACCCACAGTACAAACCCCATCACAACAAGCCTCGAAGCGTCAAAAGGCGTCGGATTCAGTTTGTAAATTATTTGGATGATCATAAATCTCATGGCAAACACTGCTGGGGAAACAGCGACATAAGTAATTTAAACCTTACAAGTACTCCATGGGCGAAGAAGATGAAGATTAATTAATTTCCATCCGCTTGAAATCGCTGTGTATTTGACTCTTTTTTGTCATTGTTTTTAATAAAGTTTTTAAAACGGTATCCCTTGTCTGGTTCCATTGCTAGCAATAATAAGTTGCGTGTTTCCATTAATCGTTGTTAAGTTATATAAATTTGTTTATATGCTAATACGTCAAGATACTCCCTTGGGGTTTTTCCAGCAGAGCTGAACTAATTTCTATGCAACTTTGGGCACAATTAACTGACTAACGGTGAGTGAAACGCTGAGACTTTAATAGTTTTTCATCTCCTCGAGATAGATAGAAGAAAACGGTTTTTTAATAGTAAAACAAACTTGAAATATGGAGTTTTCATCGCCACTTTGCGTATATATATTTGTTTTGTTTTTTAACGGTAATGATCGATAATCGTCACGAAGAACTTGAAATTTCGGCGATAAATTTTCCCAGCAAACGGATAGCAAGAGTGACGCTATCAAGAGTAAGCGCGCTTTTATTCAAACTGACAATACAAATCTTAAGATCCAGTCAGGGTGGGTACAGAGCGGTCAAGCCTAGGCAAGTTTATTGTTTCCTTTGTGCAAGAGTGACGCTCATTAGTAAACCTCGGCACTTATTAGTATACAGGAAGTCAAAAAAATTAGTATGCAGGAAGGCACTGACCAGGCACTTAATTAGTATAGAGGAAGGTACTTATTAGTATGCAGGAAGGCAGGGAAGGCCAAGGGAAGGCCAAAACCCGGCTAATTCCAATGACCTATCACTACTGATGTTTATAGTTTGCACATATGATCAGATACAATGGTTTGTATCCTTTCGTCATTTCACTGCGAACGTCTAGTTTTAACTGCCATAACTTCCACGGATTCGAAAACGTATGTTTATGTTCTAAGCCCATCAAAAATAATTGAGAAAATACATCGACATCAGTTCTAGTGAGGCAGTACTTGTCAAAAAAAAAAAAATCAGTAACGACTGCACGACGGATGTTTCGTTGGCAATAATCCCCCCACCAACTACGCCCCCCCCCCCCCCCCCCGAAAAAAAATTATCTTACCATTTAAATTATGTGATGTGAAATTATCACAATTTTCCCCATCTGATACCTTCAGTGGAAAGCTGTTGTTGAATTAATGGTTGCCTAATATTTCTTTCCCTCCCACCAAACATACTAAAGATACTATCTAATGTCTGCATTAAGTTACTGTCTCTTCAACTATTTCTTACCACAATTGGCCCATCCTCCAGTGTAAACAGCATCAAATGAGCACCATGGTGTGTTACCATTCATTACTGTGGTGCAAGACTCGTATGATATCCCTTCATAAATGAAAGGAAAAACACAACAGCGTCCTAGTGGATCTTCTGTCCTTTTCCCAGGTGGGCATGCACTTCCTGACAAGTAATGAACACAACGAATCTAATCATTTATCCCGCTCGTCCCATTTTCGGAGTTTACTGAACCAACTTGAGCGGCTTATTTTTCACAAAGAATTCCTATATCCATCTGTAACACTTGATAGAGTTACTCTCATCTCCAACCACTTGACAAGTTCCACCATTCCGACATATTCGTTTGTACGTGGATTATTGCATTAACTGACAGACGCAAAAACTGTAGTACCCATTTTTAAGCAACACAGGGCTATTCCCATGTCTGGTTGCAATTGGTGCACTAATGGCTAATGCGCAAAAGCAGTAAAAACGTCAATGCAGCATTCTGCTTTTTTCCCAT
Organism: Pavona decussata; assembly: GCF_977016875.1. Classification (NCBI taxonomy): domain Eukaryota; kingdom Metazoa; phylum Cnidaria; class Anthozoa; order Scleractinia; family Agariciidae; genus Pavona; species Pavona decussata. The sequence continues at coordinate 6,061,244 of NW_028145480.1, read as the reverse complement.
TTCTGGTTGAGCTGGTTGCAATTGGCGTCGTCTTTTCTCTGCTATGTATCACTTGTATCCGCTATATGTTAGCTTTGCTAGTTTCTGTCTAAGTTTTCACATTGTTAAGTCGCACGTTTTAAATATGTTTCCTTGGCGCGGGAGAAAGGGAAAACATGCACTCTCTAGGTTTTCGACGTTAAATAATTATTGTATTGTTTGGTAAAAGATAAGGTAATAGGTAATTCATTTCCATCTACATGTACATTGGCACTACATTTGCTGATTTCATTAGTAGTCATGTAGTAAATGTCTCGTTAATGGTCATCCCTCTTCGGGACCTTCCTGCGAAAATATAGGCTCTCGCGTTGTTTTTATTCTTTACGATGCTCGTTATGTCCGTCCATATTTTCAAGTTCTCGAGTTGGTTATGATATTTTACCTGTATGTTTTTCAGCGCTTCGGCAATCAAGTGGACATACAATTTTTCACGTTTTTCTACTAATATATAGTTTAATCGTTGCAAGGAACCGTTTTCATGTTCTGGAAATTTGATATTGTCTCCCCCATTTTGAAAGAGCTGTTGTGGGCGCATTTTATGTTGATCATAAATTTAAACCAATTTAAACCGATGCTTCTGTAAGGTATACTCTTCAAACCTTGCACTTACCAAACCCTGCTAAAAGCTGTAAAAGTAGTAAAAACTTCAACGTGGGGTTCATTATTGTTCGAGCAGCACGAGCGAACTGGCCTGATGCGATCAGGCGCTTCCCTTTCCATAATAACTCTTATATTATGGTAATGCTGACGCCAACTGATAAATATGCCACGAGAGGAACATTTCTTTGGCTATGAACACGGTGCTATGGAATTATGACTTACGCTAGAAAAAAAAAATTAAAAACAGGAAGTAGTTTGCTCCCATCGATGGCCGGTTTTTGAACTAGAAGAAACAATTTTCTGTAGTACATATTGGCGATGCATCATTCTTTAAATCCTAATTCAATCCCCCTTTTATTGATAACGGAGGCGGCCTTATACCAGAATAAATACGGGTAAAAAGATCATCAACTGTTTGTATTATTCTGTGGCTATCTACATTGTTGCATTTTTGGAAGATGAGGGATTTTACTCGAAGGGCTCTGGTCGATCTTCGTTTATTCTGATTAATTTTGAAAACCAACAACGACATTAAATTCAATGACCTGAGAGATTAATCACTGGGGGTTAAAAATAAGCAGTCAGTCAGAGGAAGAATAAGAAAACGAGGCGATCAATATATAAAAAATGCTAAACTTGTCACATAGATGGATACAGCTTTTTAACTAGTTGTTCGGTGTGCGCTTCCACGAAACAAGTCATCTAATCTCCACATTATATCTCATGATCCTTGTTGAGATCCAATTTTATTTACTTAGCAGCTCTGAGAAGAAATGTTTACAATGCGCAATGGAATAGATGTGATCGAATATTTTAAGCCTGGTGAATAAATGAGAATGATGTTAAATTCAGTAAGTGACACAGGCATACTCGGAAAAAAAATCCGAGTGCTCCTATTAGGAGTCGGACCTAAGACCTTCCGATTACTAGCTCGGATGCTAGCAATCGGAAAGTGTCAAACTAGTCTCGAACTAGTAATCGGAAGGTCTTAGGTTTTTTCCGAGTATACCTGTGTCATTTACTGAATAATACATCATTTTCAATGTTTACAATGTTTCCCATTCGCCTGTTGAAGGACACGATATCCCTAGGCAAACATTGAACGCAAAGTTGGATACATTTATCAATTTCATTGTGTTTTGATTCTCTTTCTATGGTCACAACAGTACCTGTTAAGGAAGTAACTGTGTAAAGTCATGAATATTTTCAGAACATAATCATGAATGATTCAAAGAAAAAATATTATAAGCAGCTGGCACATCCCTTTTGCTTTGCTTAGTTATGGACTTATTACATAGTGATTTAGTCCTAAATCAATTCCTTTAACTTGTATTTATCTGTGATTGTTTCGTGACTATTGCGTTTTAAAAGAAAACTTGACTCCAGAGAACTTCCATCTCCTTACTAGGTGGACTAAATAAAAATGGCAACATGCCATTTTCAGGATGGTATCATCTGACTACAGCTACCAGAATTCACTTCTTTTCCCTTTCAAATTCAATCTTATAATCCAAGTGGGAGACTGAGGTTTTTCTGGTTACCATTTTTCGAAAATTTGAAAAAAAATTTGTCCGAAAATTTTCCTTAAAAACACTTTTTTAAATAACACTTGCGACTTATATTGAGCAAGAATTGACTGGGCTTTTTTCCTCTTTTGGGTTTCGCCAACCATCCCATTTATTTCTCCGAGAATGTTAAAGCTATGACAATGAAACTTGAAGGGTGGTACTACCTAGGGATGTTTCCTTTGAGGTTCGCAACGGGAAGTGATGACGCCATATGACGCAGAAATTGAACCATGATTTTTCAACGGCGGCCATCTTGGATTTCCTGATTTGCCACCAAAATTAGCCAAAAAGTGATCAAAACCAATAGACGAACACGAAAACAGTTATTATTTCGAAAACTGGAATGATAACATAGCCGAAGTTTCCAAAAGGGAGGTGATAAAGTGAGGAGTTTGTGCAACTTAATAATTTTGCCATACTTTCCAGACATCTTTACTACAGAGAGCCGCGTGAATGCAAGTTGGCCCCCGAGATAGTAACTGCTTTCAAAGGATCAGTCGTTTTATATTTTAGAAAAAAAAGCTAGTAAACGCCGTCCAGAAGAACACCGCAAACTGTTTAACATAAAGGAAAGTTTGGTTTGGTGACGTTTTGGGCACCAGCACTAAGTCAGAGTGGATACGCTCTGACGTAGGGGTAGCTCTCGAAACGTCAGTTTTGTTTCTCTTCACAATTTACCAAAACCGAGCGTTCGATCGTTTCAACGCTCCCGCCAACAAATCAGCACAATTTCTTTCGAAACAAAGATCCATTTGCATCAGCATAAACATGGATTGGAAATACATCAACAGAGTTGACAAGGTAATCTGGCCCCGTAAAGAGATTCGATTGCTGACGTTCATCAATCAATCATCATCAATCTTTATTTACCCTCGGATTTTAGAGTAGCTTAATGCAGCTAATATCTCCGAGCATTTTCCCACCCAACCATGAGAATATACGCACAAAGACCAGACCCAGGAGCATACCACAACACCTGGAACTATATCCCCTACTCTTTGCGAACTCTTTGTGAGACGGGGCCTACGGTTTTATCGTCCTTATCCGAGAAGACTTAAAAGTCTAACCATTTGCAGATGTCACAGCAAAGGCAGCACTCTCTCCTCAGTTATTTAAAGACCCTAAGTGGTGGTTCGGCCGGAGTTTGAACCTACGACCTTTCGCACGGTAGTCCGGCACTCTACCAACTGAGCTAACCGGTCGGCGGTTACGTTACGTTTCGAGCGTTAGCCCGTCGTCACAGCAAATCACGGAATTGTGGGTTCAACGTTATCTATGCAATAGATCACGCTAGCAGAGAAGTCTGTGAAACGATCAGTGACTGATAGATCGCCTGGGTCCCGAAACTTTATTGACGTGAATGAAGGGGCAAGTTTTGTATCGTGCGTGCGCACATTTAAAACTACCAAGTTGTTCGTCACATTTGAGTACGCTTCTAACTAGAAAGTTAATATGTTTTTATCGCATTTGAATCAAATCAGTGAATGTTGTGAAAAACGTGTACCAGTCATTTTGAAGCCACTTGAATTCTTCAAAATGATACTTTTGACTTCACGGTTATGTGGATGAAAGGTGATGGCAAATGGAATCCTCTCCTGTTCCTTCTGTGACTTTTGTAGTGAGGATTGTTGGTCATTTTTTTGAGCGGGGTGTCGGCCCGTATTGACAATGGAGTTATCTATTGCATAAAATGTACTTTATGCAAGAATTCATACATTTGTGAGACGGGAAGGAGACTTAGGCGACCGATTTCGCGAACACGTTGAAAGAAATGACAAACATGTATCCAAACTAGTCGCTCGACAATCTGCTTAACTATTCTTACAATCCATGCAGCCTGTGAAATTTCTCTAAATCATGGTAACACAAAAAGGGCAAACGTTTGAAGCAAACATTCCTGAAATGTACGCATCCCCTTGTTAATTTGCTGTTTCCTCCCACCCGTAGTGGTCCGTAGTACATTTGCAATGATTTTCGACTTTTATTACGCTTTCTCACTCCATCATAACTGATGAACACACCAGCTCTTAGATCGAAACGTCTTTCAGCGTTTTACCAAACGTTTGTTTTAATTGTTTTTAAGTCAATGCAAACTTTTTTACATATTGGAGTTATACTTAGGAGGGAAGAATACATTGTAACAACATATTTGCCAGCATTTGGGGTATTTATCTTTTAACAGTATTACAAAAATGTCATCGCGGGGAAAAAAAAGACGGTTTTCATATTTTCTCTAAGAACAGACCGGATAAAATAAACGAAACTGCATTCAGATCTTGCCGAGAACGACGGAGATCATTGGCAAGAAAGGTCTGCAAAAGAACGTCCGATTTCCTTCCAAGGTAGCCTCCTTTTTCTCAAAGTCACTAAACTCGAAGTTCAACTCATGTTAGAGGTCATAAACTGATCTCCAAGTGCGTGACAAAACCCAGCACCACGCCGCCATTTTGAAATTGTCATCTACGAGAGTCATCATGCATGCGCTGCGGTTTTTCCACTCTGCTTTCCAATATTTTTTTTTGTAAATACGCCTTTGGTAAGCTTGTCACGTGGTGGGGTCAAAAATGTGTATCCAATATGTAACAAGCGTTTTTGCAAATCCATTTTGCTTTTGCAGCAGTTCCTCGTGTGAGCAGAAACAATATAGGAAGTCATGAATTGCAGTTTTCCCGCAATAATTACAAAAAAAAAAAAAAAAAAATTGCAACAACTAAAAGCACATACAGAGGTTCTCAATCTTTGAGGACAGAAATTTATAGACCGGAGCATGTCAGAATCTGATATATTGTTCTTTAGAATTTGCATTCGACTTGCCTTGTCTTCTTGGTGATAACTACACATTGGCGTTTTACGTTAGGCGAAATTTTATAACAAGTTCGTCCTCCTTAGTCACGTTTCTTCTGCTTCCCCGTCTTTGTGTTTTGACGAGCTGTAGTATGGATAACAGGGCCAAAAGAAAGAACTAGTTTGGTTCACGATGTTAATCGTTTTAATTGCACTGTTTAGTTCTTCGCCCTCGTTTCTTGGAGGATTTTCATTGATGATGGGAAAATCACTGCTACTGTCGATGTCTTCGCAGTTTACCTTCACAGTATGTCCTCGGTCACTGTAATCGTCCGGAACACCGAGAAATGTAAGCAGTCTGTGTTCCCACAGAGGTCTTTCTAATGGATTAGAATAGTCAATAAAATTTCTCTTTCTTAACTCTTTAGGAAGCTTACGGCAATCTTCATTGTCAATTCTTATAATAACCAGGCTGTCATCTCTTCTGTTCAAAAGGCGATACTTTGCAATGTTTAGTTCGTAGCTGCAGTAGTTACTCTTAAGGAAATTGATTGACAGCACTGCTATGACTTTGTAGCTGTTGTATACACTTTCCGCCATGCTTTCTTGGAAGGGTTTTCCAGGTGCAAAGTCTCTGTAGTGTACGCAGCATTTTAAATGATGCTGTTCTTCCAGCAGAGGAAGAAGCTTTCCCGTCACCCAGTGAGAATCTTCTTGATTGTATATTACAAAAGCGTGGTACGCGAATTCTGCGTAGATAGAACACAAATTAACCAATTAAATTTAGTATTATAGTCGACCGTTGCATGTCATTCGATAATTCAGTTGTCAGGAGAGGGAAGTACTTACCAGAGCAAAAACTTTCGCCTGAAATGTGAAATGAAAGAAGATGTTTACAAATTACACAAAGTTCAGACAGTTTACAGAGTATCTTTGTTAGAGTATAATTTGAAAAACCATGAAAAGAAGAACATAAAAATAATATTTTTTTATGATGTAAAAGGATGAAGAAAAATAGGAAAGTGTACAATAGTGACTAACAGAAACAACGCCTTTCACGATAGCAGCAAATGGGAAATGTAAGATCGTTCGGGTGAGTGTGGCCGGAAAACTGTTGTTATTGACCTTCATTGATGTTTTTACAACCTGAACGGAAGTTATAATCAAAGTCAAGTGATTGTGAATGGTCATAGTTTGTATTACGCCTCTGGTTATTGAACTGATTGGTCAACGTCGTTTAGTAGCAAACTAAGTCGGCTTGTTTATTCTTTGTCTGTCTTATTAAGTCGTTAGTGAGGAACATATAGTCACCGAAACGGTTTAGGGTGCTTGTACTAAGTTAGTAAACCCCCCACTTTCCAGACCGATTCCTTAACAGGCTAGGCAGCGTATTTAGTAGAGTCCTGGTTGATTAAGTGGTTTGTTTCTTAAATGGTGTTCAACAATGTGATTATTCGCTAATTTTGTTCAGCAGGCATGTGGCTGCCGTTTCATACAAGGGGGTCTTCGTTTTGGCTCTCAAAAGGCTCGGAGAACTTTCTAAGGTCCTCAGGAAGTTAATCTTGTACAGCTCTCATTAGCTAGTCATAAACTTAAACTTGGCGAGTTTATTGCAGAAATGACAGGCCTGTATGACTCGTGCGAAATTACAGTTCACCCATTGGCCATAATAGAGTTCTAAAGTGATTGTGTTGCTTTTTAATTTTGTCTCAGTTCCAAACGTTAAGAACTGAGACAAAATTAGAAGGATTTGTATGGAGTCATTGGGGCGTAAGAGAGCTAACATCTCGCCCCCAAATTGCAATAAGATGCTGATTTTTGGTAGGTAGAAATTTTTCATCGTGCTGTTTCTGAATATACTAACAAATCCCATAATTTCTTAAAGTTAGTTGTTGTGACGTCATCACTTTAAAACTCTTTTTGATGTTACTGAGGACCATACTAAACATTTATGTCAGAATGTTTTATTGAGTGTTTTGGTGTTTTTAAATAAAGGGCCATTAAATAGACAAGTGGGCCAACGCAAGTAACGAAGAAAATTGAAGCTGCTGCAAAACATTTATTCCTAAATCATCGCCCAAAAAATCTAATCAACAACCTAACTGAACGGCAGGATACATCCCCAAATATTCCTTTAGCATAGGTTATCTTGAGTTGGAACTAAAGCAAGATCTAAAAAAGCAAATCGAGCCAAAGGCATAAAGTTGCTGTACCTCACGTCCGCCATTTTTGAGAAAACGTGGCGATTCAGACGGGCATACAGAACAAAACTCTCGTGAATTTATGATGGAATACTCCGTATTAGCAGTGCCCATTAGTACACGCAGCTTTTTAAATTTACATACGATAAGGATGAAAAACAATTTAATTATGCTTCTACAAGATTGCCAGACACACAAAAATGTATGGTTGCAGTATTTTGAACTCGAGCTAATTACAATACCATACCTGGGAAAGATATTCTTTTCTTGTGGAGGAAAAAATACTTCAATAAAGCAGCGAACAAAGCTAATGCCACAAGAATTCCAGTAGAAGTGAAGACATATGTCGTGATTCGCCTTGAGCCTGGAAAAAATGAATTGTTAACTAGTTCTCTACACAGTTTTGCTACGAATTACATCAACAGGGGTCTTCCTCAACTTTTTGACCCCTCTTTATACCAGTTGCTTTCCTCACACATGTAGGTGAGACTTCGGCATACTATTGCATCTCCCTCCCTAACCCCTTCCCCTATGATATTGGGGGAAATTCCGTCTTCATGACGACCACACGTCACTGAACATGACGACCAATCACTCCTATGCGAGAAATTGCCATTCACTACATCAGACAAAGGTTAAAACAAAAGACAATGTTTGCCCTTTAGACGAGGGCACGAATCGACTTGGAGCCCCAAATGTTTTCATGATTTCTTTTCACAACTGTTTACCAACTTGCTCTAAAGCGAAAACAACTTGAAAGTGGGAATGCGATGGTCTTTCATGTATTGATTGTTTCATCTGCAGTTCATATTGCACCACATAGATACAGTGGTCCTATAAAGCAACCATTCGAGGCCGACCAACTGCGAGCAGTCCTAACAGTAGGTAGGATTGATAGTATGATAGTATAGGGGCAAAGAGCTTATTTTTAAGGCCTTGAAAAGAAGATGTAAAAAGAGTGTGCCTGCGACGTGTGCATGTCCGCCATTGTGCGCTGCTAACGAAATCGATAAATCGATGAAAAAACACTGAAATCGATAAATCAATTCGGGATTAACTTACTATAAACTGTGAATTTGTCTTGTTTTAACTATCCATTTAACTATCCAGTACACTACCTGGGCACAGTTTAAGGTTGCATGGCACTATCATGATGTTGGGTCCCAAGCGAGAGCAGTCATCTCCGTAAGGACCTGGTGGAGGTCTAGTACAGGAACGGTTCCTTGAGCGGCTTCCGAGCCCACACGTCACAGAACACGGGGACCAATCGCTCCAAGGAGAGAAATTACCATTCTCTGTATAAACGAAAGCATAAAATAAATCATTTCAATGCTCGTAAATGACGGACGGTTGGGAGGCTTCCAAAATATCTGGCCTTTTCATTGAGGATCGACAAACTTTTAAGTTTGAATTATTGAAATAATTCTTACTTTTTCCGCAGCCATAGAGCTCAACCCTCAAAGCTATTTCAGTGTTCCAGGACTCTGGAATGATTCTGAGGTACCGTGCTCTTATTGGTGGTATCAACGCATGACTGACGAGGTTGTATTGATCTGTGTTACCTGAAAAGATCTTTAAACAACAACAACAAAAAACAAAAAAAAATATCTTTTAACAACAACAACAACAACAACAACAACAACAACAAAACAGGGTAACTCAGCTAACTCTTTTAATAATTATTTATTAACAGTAGTTCATTTGAAAATATCTTTGATACGAGCTCATTGAGGAGTGACATTTCCAAAAGTTTACTAGTGAAACCGAATTTGAAAACATACAAGGGGAGAGAACTGAAGATATATAAAAATGATTTCGGTCTGACTACTTTCTCCTTTCATTTGCACCTTAAAAGATGATTTCTTAGATGCATAGCCTCTACTCCTACAGGTTTACTTGTCAATTAGCAGTGAATGGGAGAAACGGCTCGCGAGAAGTCAGCGATGAATGGCAAACACCTCGAAGCCCAGTTTGCATTTAGGGTCGGCGGCGGACCGACTTGGTCACTCACCAAAGCGAACGTTCCTGAACTGTTACTTTTCATCCATTATTTTACAAAACGTATTGCAGTATCTACATTTTAGACCGGATCACCCTCCCAAGCGGGCTCTCTCTCTTTCATGTGAAAGTTCACGCGAGATTACATTAGTTTCGTGGTAGATTGCTGTGAAAAGCCGTAAAGAAATTCGTCTGGCTAATGTCTATGCATTTTGCTATTAAATATATTGTTTTGAAGTGAGATGGCTTTGATTATCGAGGAAAAAGTCAATTGTGGAGCATTCATTTTAAAGCCATGACATGCTTCACACAGGCTAGGATTTTTACATTTTGAGGCAGGCAACGTTTTGGCTTGGTTATGACGGGATACCACGCCATCTTCCTTTCATGTAAGCAAGGCCTTAGTTCTCTTCCACATTTTCAGATGCAGACATTCGGATGGTGGCAAGCGGCGCATAAAGAAATGGTAACGGATGAAGGTTGGGGGAGGGGGAAGGAACATGGCTGATATAATATAATACAACAAGCTACAGTTACCCTCTAATCAACGAAAAACATTATACCCTATGCAATGATCTTTAATTCAGTCATAGCTGACTGTGGTTAATAAGCATCCTATTTTTTTAGTTTTACCTTGGATTGTTGCTCTGGTGTATATACTTTAAAAAAGACACCATTGTTACTGTATCGGAGTGAAAAACTCTTCACCCAAAAAGTGTCATTGGGATGACCCTGTGTAGAAAGGCCGGAAATTTGCGTCTTATTTAGCAAGTCGACTTGAAGCCATTGATTCCTGTCGCTTGTTTGTGGCATCCAGGAACCTGTGCTGAAGCGAAGCCTGGAATTTTCAGGGCCATCGGTTGGACTTCTTTGGGAGGACGCTGCTATGAAATATTTTGTTATTTGGCCGTTTTCCATCCCCAGTGGTGTCTTACAACTACTTATTTTGGGTCCTGGAAATCCTGTCACATGTAAGTGAAGAATGAAAAAAAATTGGTCGCTGGTGCGAGTGAGCTTGGAAAGCTAAAAGCGCTATTTATACCACCACCTTTATGCGATTCCCCAAAAGACCCAAAGTCTGTGGTTTTGTTAAGCACGTCCTAGGTTAGAGGGGTTGAAACAACGAGGTCTTTTAAATATCTTGTCTTTGTTACAGACATTTTTAACAGGCTGGTGATGAGGTAGAGTTTTACTGTATCATTCTCAGTCTTCGAACGCTTTGTAAATATTCAACGTATAGCCAACTTCTAAGCAGACCATTGGCTAGAAGTGTTTCCCCTCTTTGTGGAACTAACATTTGACGCCTACCTTCTGCGTCTTTAACTAACACGCGAACTCATAATGACACTGATAAATTGGATTGGAATCTACCAACAAAAGCGTAACAACGTAACCCCGTTAAGTTTAGCTTCTTTTCTGGGCCTTACCTTGCGATAACTGATAGCAGTGAAAACGGAAATTGTTGATCTTTAAGTTATAGGTCGCGTGTTGAAAAAAGGGGCACAAATTAAATAACTTTATCAGTCTCTTTCGCCAAGAATTTTTTATGAGATTATCTTGCATCGTTGTATTCTAGACATCTTTGTTATTGACAGTGTCCTTAAAACGTTTATTCTGGTATACTTAATTTGAAGTTCGCAACCTTAAACTGATGACTTCACTCAATGCGAATCGCAAAACAGCCGCTATCTTCCATCTGCTGTTTTGGATTTTATTTCTAAAACGTCTATAAACTACTGTACTGAGGGACTCAAAAGTAGTGAAAACATTTAAATGAAATCAAAAGCATCTAAAAAGGTTAATTCCCTGGAAGAAAGTTCAAAAAAGTAAAAAAAAAAAAACAAAATAAAAAAATAAAATAAAATAAATAAATAAATAACGAATAAAAAGATAAATACAAAATTTGAAATAGTCTGTCAATCTATGGTTGCCATCGAAATATAAGTTCCAGAAAAGAAATGATATGCGAGACCAAATCGCTTCCTACAAAATCGCAAAGATTGACCATTTTTGCTTCAATATTACCAAAATGTTAAAACATTAGTAGTCCGTACGGGCAGATACTGTCTGCAACTCCCACCATATTCCCATTCAAGTTAGAATTAACACTGCCGAAAAACCCTTTTCAGGAAGTACAATTAACTTTTAGTGCTTATTAGTTTTCTGCGAAGGTGCTCTATATTTTATAAATTTCCATTGTTGTCTATAGCTAGTAAATCTGGAAAAGGGAAACTGCAAAGATACTTACCAGATTTACAACCATAGAAGTCAACCCTCAATGCAACGCCAGTATGGTAACTTACTGGGTTGATTCGTATGTACCGTGTAATAATGGGATTCTGCAGATTGTGACTCACAACTGTAAACTGGTCATTGTTGCCATCAAATACCTTGAAATAGAACAGATGGTTGCAGTTAAGCGAAACTAGATGACAACCCATATTTTATCGCATGTTAAATAGCATGGATAGCATAGTACATGGTCCGTACAGTGTATAAACCTCGTTAGCGTGGCTAGTGTGATTGTTCGGCTCAACTTGACAGTATTGTGAAATCTCCTTGCAGCAAATCTAGCAGAGAAGAAGGGAATATCATACAGTTGAAATTTCAACTGCAAGATATCACCCTTGTCAGCTCTTTACAAGGAACTATTGTAACTATTGTATCATTATTTCGAAATATTTCGCTGCGATCTTCCACCATGTTGTTTCACGTATTTTTGGATCAAGACCAGGCTACATTGACATTCATATAACTCGCTTGGATGGCGTGAACGGCTTGATAAGTTAAAAATGGTGAACTAAATAAGGTTTCAGTAAAATCCGTTTTGCTAAACATGTAATTTAACTGGTGTGAGCCCCGCGCAAGTTTAAGCCGGTTCCATTCCCAGGGCACAGTTTTTAAAATTCGACAAAGTGGAATCCATTAGATTTATAGGGTTCAATTAAATCGAACAAGATAGAACTGTTGAACAGCAAATTCAAGCGAAATAACTCGATTATTATCGCGTCTCCTTTTATTGTTGACGTATTTTTTCTCAACAGGTCAGACCTGTGGGTCGTTTCCTGATGGTGCGTATGTCCCATCCCTGAGTAACAGCTTCGGCCACACATAGAATCTGGGGTGTTGCTATTTAGTTTCCTTCTCACCCTTCAAACCCGCCAACCTGATGACTGTGGTATCGTGTTAGCCATACAGTTCTGCCATGAGCATTCTGCTCTGTGGCGTTTCCTACTATCCTTATATCCCACCATAGTTGAGTCCAGATAGTTCAATTACCGAAAGTTCATAAGGGTTCAGACTTCCGTATTAGGGGCCTTATCTTGCCACTTAATCTTCCAGATAGAGCTCCATCAACAGAGATAAAACAACCCCAGATCTTGCTATGCAACCTATACGCTGTCTATGCCTCAAAGCCATCAAGAGGTTGGCAAGGACAGGATACTCAGCTTGCTACCCCGTTTATCTCACTAATAGGACGTTCGAATGCATTCGTCATGATTTGGTGTAATTGATAAAAATGATCAAATTGCTAACTTTCGATTACGTTCGTTTGACCATAAATTCGGCACGAAAATAGACAGCTGTGAATTTCCCCAGTGCATGTTGTTCAATTTGTACAAAATTTAATGTGGCACAAAAATATGCGAAATCGACGGGCAGAAGTTTCAGTGCATGTTATCCAATCTGTGCAATTTGTGGAATGTGTTACAGTGTTATTATGTAGATCAAACATTGATTTTGAAAGTTCCAAAAAAAAAAAAATGTACGAGAGTGTGATGGTATCATTTCTAATTCACTGTTTATAAGTATGTAAAAACATTCTATGACCGTTAATTTAGACTAAACGATTGCCTTCAGTTGGTTCAGTAATTAAGCACAATCGAGCCCAGTCATTTGGTTGAGTTCAACTGAGTTTGATTGCATTCCATTACCAGACGGTTCGACTGTCTGTAACATCATTTCTTAATCTCAAGAGATGTTGCAGTAGTCTTGGCGTAATCGTTAACCATAATACCCTTCAGAAACTGTTACAATGCGAAGGGTGACAATTTCAGTTGTCTGGACACGAACTTCCTCAAGCAAATGAAATTGACAAGTAATTACCTTAGAGTAATCCTTGAAGAATATTCCATCGTAAGAATATGACACAGTATATTTTGTCACCCACTCCAGAAAAGAAGAACTTCCCTGCGTTGAGATTCTAGTTACTTTAGTCCAATTCTTAAAGTCCACCTGAAACCAGCTGCCATCTCTTCCATTAGATGATGCCCTCCATCCTCCAAATGGTCCAGGTTTATTCAAGGTTCCTGGTTTTTCGTACGAATGAAGCCTTCCGTTTTCGGGTGTAAAAGGGTCCAACACACTTGAAGCCGTCAGTGACGAGTCAGGAATGGCATTTGTTTCCAACCCCAAACCTGCTTCACAAACCGGAGGCTTAGGTGTTGGAAAACCTAAGAAATAATAGCGTTAAGTTTTAGTATTTCGCTGTAAGTAACAGGCAAGACACGTTTTTTTAACATTTAAACACTTGCTACTTTGGCCAGTTAATCAGTATCACCACTCTAAGTGAAAATTCATTTCCTTTTTTCTTTTCTTATTCAATTTTGCAATCTCACCGGGGTGTTCTGACGATAGCCTTTATTTGAAAAAAAAAAAAATGAAAAAACAAACAAACAAACAAACAAACAAACAAACAAACAAAAAACAAAAACAAAAACCTTGTAGCAGTTTAGCAAAATGAGACGCATGTTGACTACTAGCAGTCCTTCGTTTCTCAAACGTTGAAGACACCCACACCATAGTGGTTAGTGAACCAAGGATTCGGTCCAGTCATTTTTTTTGTATCGTGAACTTCATACACGGACCTTATATAGAGATGATAGTTAGTATACTGCGTGTTATCATTAAGGGTACTTAGATTATTTGAATCAACTACCCCGAGAGGTAAATCGGTTTAGTACAGGTCCGTATGAGGTCCACGGACTTTGCATAAAGAATGCCACATACCCGAACGACAGCCGTAGAACTCCATTCTCAGGGCTATATATCCACGGAATCTAATTGGCTGAACACGAATAAAGCGAGCAACGATAGGTGGGTTGAATGTGTTGTAAAAAACATTCTTGTCTCTGTTACCTTGAAATACCTAAATATAAGAAAAAAATGAAAAGAAAAAAAGGTGGCATTAACTTATTTTCTTCACTGCCAACATAATTTAGATTAGTATATACTACACAAGTGAATAGTACTTTTAGCGCGCGCTGATTGGCTAACTCGGAGGTGATTAGCCAAGTACTTTTCACCTCCGAACAGCCGAAGAGAAACAAGATTACTTCCCGTTTCGACACGGTTACTTAAGAGAAAATTATTTCAATAAAGGAGGCGGCTTTTAAAAGAAATACATAATTAGCAACAAAGTTTGGTTTTATAAAGGAAAATACAGGGAGATGTAAAGAATCAACCATAAGGGGACACAGAAAAAATCTGAGCCCCAGATGGGATTCAGTATCATGCAGTGACAAAGTTTGGTTTGAAGGCATTAAATGGTAATTATAAGTTGTTTAATCTTTTCAACCTCATATTCTAAGGCGAAAAATGAAAATACAATCCGTTGTTTGCGAAAACTGCCGAGCACTAAAATTACAATCAAAACAATGAAATATCTTATATTTTTCAGCATGGTTTCAACAACAAGACAAATTTCACAGAAAAACAAGTGTCTCCAAAAGTTTTATTTGTCTGCAAGAAAGCGAGACGGAACTTTCTACAATAAGAAATCGCTTATCACGTGGTGCGCGAGATTTTAAAATTTCATAGCATTTGTCGGTATATTGTCAGAAATAAAATATTTTTTTGGTCCACTAGTTATTCAGCTTGTGTACATGTGGTATAAACTAAAACAATTATTCACCTCAGCGGTCGGTGAAAGTGATGGATATTTACCTCGACGCTTCGCGGCTCGGTTAAAATCCATCATTATTCACCTCCACTTCGGTGAATAATTGTTACCTATGCATGGGTACCCAAAGAATCGTGTCGAGGGATAAAACGGACATTTTTCTCTCGTGTAGGAACAAATTCGAAATAACACCTGTAGTCTACTGCTAAGATTTTTCAAAAGGTACAACAACTAGAGTTAGGGGGTTAAGAATCTGTTCCCTAAAATTTCTTGCAACTTTAATTGTCAGTCAGTTAAACTGTCCAAACAGATGGAACTGTGTTAGCTTACGCAGATAATCCTTTTTAAAAAAGGTCCTCAAACGATTTGGATACCCCGAAATACCTCGAATCTCTTTGAATTACACATTTATTGTTCGAAAAGTACCTTGTCAAAGCTAGTATTTGACGCTGGTCGATAAAAATGGAAATAACCACCATCGAAACTGTACGAAACCATGTACTCAGTCACCCAGTCCGCCTCTTTATGACTACCTTGGGTTGCAATCTTTGTAACCATGCTGATGTTGCCAAGATCCACTTGAATCCATTGTCCCAAGTCCTTTGTCTGTGGTATCCACGATCCTTCAATTTGATTAAGCCTAGCTTGGTCAGGCGATCCCACTGGCAGCTAAAAAAGAATAAAATGCCTATATATGGTATATGGGAGGACTAAATGGTCATTGCGTCGTGCTCGCGATCCTTGCACTTCAAGAACATTCGATCGTGATCACCTTTTATTCACATAAAAGGCCTTAGTAGCACTCTTTAGCTCTTTAGTTACGCGTGTCAAAGTTATTACAATGATATGCAATACATATAGGGCATTTGCTATGAAATATGCAATCGCGCTTAATAACACTTTGCAGGAGACGTTACCAGACTGCTTGTGGTAAAAAGAATTCTGAAAGTTTCCACAGTAGGTCAACCCAAACATATCTACAGATCAGAGTAGTTAATTGTGAATATTCGAGTTTGTAGTTAGTTAAATTGTGATTCCAATTGAGTACTTGTCTGTCGCAGTAACTCAGTTGCGAACAGAACTTTGAGCTCGTTGAGAGGTGAAGTTGTGACAAGCAATTTATCAAGTTAAGTAAAGAAAGCGGCACGAAAATGTTACTCATAGTATTGGTACCTCTCCCCTTTAGCCAAGTAAGTGTTCAACACTTTGAACTTCATGATAAATGATAAAAAAGTCACCTGAATATAATTAAAAAAAATCCCTTTATCTAGACACACAAAAAAAGACCATACTTACAGCTGTAGTAGCTTTGATAGCAGAGTCTGGAATTGTTTTATCTTCCATACCAAGAGGAGAGTCACAGCCTAGAAATGTATCTAGATTATGGAAAGACATTTAGAGGAATTAGTGGATATCACAGACACTCCCATATATGGCAGCAACTTCGTAATACAACAATATCTCCCCCCCCCCCCATCTGTTCCATATAATCAGCTCTTCTGTTCTCTGTCATGAGCTAGAAGTATAAATCCACATACAAAATTACCTGTTTTATGTCTTTGCTCTGAGAATTTTTTAGGGTAAAGAACTGATCAAGTTTTGTTCATCCTCCTAATCATACCAAAAGGCTGTTTCGTTCATTTCAAAAACGGAACGCGTTCCAGAACACAACTACCAATTCCGATCTAAATGGTGTTTCTAAAAAACGAACAGGCCAGAAATGTTACTATACTCTCTCCCTGTCTGGGATGCTACATTGTTGTCCGTCGCATGCTCCCCCTTGATTATTTGAATCAACTATGCCGAGAGGTAAATCGGTTTAGTACAGGTCCGTATGAGGTCTACGGACATAAAGAATGCCAGATACCCGAACGATAGCCTTGATTACTTGAGCATTGTAATGCTCCCTCCCCGTCGCATTTATTAGTAGGTTTCCCTACCACTTCCTTCAAGCATTTGTCTTTTCTCTAGATGGAGAAACTAGAGTCAAAGAAAATAAACACTTCGAGGTTTGAACTGTCATGTATAGTACGTATAAATTTATTTATTTAGTTATATTTTTGGAAAAAAAATCTCTCGGAAAATTATTCAGTTTTTTTTTTTTAATAACAATGCCCGGTGATTGTTTTGTGAGAGAAAAAAAGCAAGTGTCTCGTGTTTTCATGGATTTCCAAACATACGAAAACAGGTGAAAGCATGAGGCCGCACACCCGCACTCGCATTTGAAATATAACGCGGTTACATGAAAAAAAGTCTACAAGGTTAATTGTTTGTTTTCAACATATTTTCTGTTTCTGCGAAAAATGTTGTGTTCATCATGACAAAGAAAAAAATAGACTCTGCGCGACGGGAATCGAACGATGACTTTCCGAACACTGATCAGATGCTCTAAATACTGAGCTTCTCGGAGACTAAATTCGATGGCTAACTCAAAGGCCATTTAATAAATGCAACTCAGTCTTGGATTTACGTTTTTTGATAGTTGACCTGTTTTCATTTTTTAAAACACCTGGTCGTTTTCCCTCGTCTGTATAAATTGTTTACTTTTTCTTCAATAAGGGAAAGCCGAATTACTAATAAATCGATGCAGTCAGAGGGCCAATATATAACTATTCACCAATCAGATTTCATGAGTCATGTTGCGTAAGTATTGGACCTGTCATAAATGTATATTTTAAAGAAGTGTTTTAAAAACTTGTTTTCCTTTAGCTTTCAGCCTAATCCTACTGAAGAGGCAAGTGAAATTAAGAACGGAAGAAACAAGCAATAACATCTGACAGGAAGCAGCACGTTTACTTAGGCGTTCAAAAATAAGCACGACGAAAACCACGAAGAAAAAGTCCAAAATACTGGACGAATTAGTGTTCTTAAATTCTATAGTTGATAAAGAGTGCTCCATCTGTAGCTCGCAATTGAGGGTTCCTTATGAATGTATACATAAATTAATTAATAAATGAAAATACACTACGCTGCCAGTTGGCATAAATTTCCAAGGAGTTACCAGAGCTGGAATGAAGGCAGTACGCAATTTGTTTTCTAACCAGCCAACTTATGATTTCGGGTAGCTTCTTTCTTGTTCTGTTTGGCCATTGCGAGTGGTCTTTTTTCGGACTTTCCTTTGCAAGGCCTCCGTTGGGCATAGCCCAAAAATTCTCTCGTACTATTGATAGCCATCAACCATGTCTTATTACTCGTGTTTATCCAGGCGATTCCTAAAATTTTTTAACACCATTTTTTTCTGTGTGACGGCGACCAGAAATATTTTCCAAGGTTTTAAAATATCAAAACGGCTGTCGATGGTTCTCTGAAGCAGACTTCCTAAAAAGTTAGTTTTTGGAAGATTACAGACAAGAGCGCTGTCTGTACCTCGCGTTTTCGCTAAGAAGAAGCGCTCGACTTGTACCAAAGTTATAGCCTCTTTTGCCGTTGTTGCATAAGACGATTCACTGTGACACGGTCAGTTGTGGACAAACCTGATATTGAAATTGAACGAAACGCTTTCGATTTTTTAAATATTGAAACAGTTAATGCTGGCCAGTAGATTCTTGTCCTTAAAAGCTGTGAACCATAACTGCAAAATTTTTCCGTAGCGCATACTTTTTATGTTGTACTCACCAATCCTTAGTGAAAGCTGCAAAATCAGTAAGATCTTCGCTGTATCCTTCATCATTGTTAGAGCCGAGAGCGAAATGACATGCTTTGTTTACGCGCTGTTCTTTCATAAAGAGATCACTAGTTATGATAATGCTAATCATTCCGGATGATAAATATGCGACAAAGTGAAAATATCTTTAGCTATTAACACATTACCATGGAATTATCACGAACGTTGGAAAGACGGAAATGATAAACAACACGTAAAAACAAAGCACTAAAAGGTATTGCTCAGTAACCTTTGTTTAAATGGCTACAATAAAGGATTTGATCACGTACTGAATTGAGAGGTAAATTGGTATCCCTTATACAACAATATGACTAATGTTCTACTTTTTGAATGTAGAAGGGGAGAGAAAGTTAAATGAAATTTCTATAAAAATAAACATGTCGTTTTTTGGTAATAAACGGCGGAGGCCTTTCTTGACAAATTAACTTCTCTGAGGGGGGTAGGAACACAGCACTGGAAAGTGACTTCAACGCGGCAGTGACTTCCAGCGGTAGTCACGCGATCAGAGATTAGGCTACACCTAAAATATCAAATCTGCGCTCTGTCAGATCTGGAAACCATTCACTTCCCAAACTTAACTGTGTTAGTGTGCTGTTTTTCTGTTCCTTGAATCACATTCAACCTTTCTGGGCCCAGTTGTTCAAAGCCCGATGAAGCTAATCTTGGGTTAACAGGAACTTTGATTCAAGTTTAACTTGCAATCAATAAGAATTCTTCAAAAATATTTTTGTCCCTTAGTTTTGACTGGGGCTTTTCTTTACCATAATCAGCTTTAAAAAACATTTTTAACGAGCGAGTTGAAAGCCACGGTTAATCTTTAATTGGGAATTACCTCCAATCTCTAGAAGAGGAGGGACTTTTACACAAAGGTTTGGGCTCTGTGTTCGTTCTGAATGATTTCCGAAAAGGCAGAACTTCATTAAATTGACGACATGGAAACCCACCGAGCCTGAGAAAATGATTGCTAAGGGTGAACAAACAAAGCATCATTTTTGAAGCTTCAATGGCAATGGCAACCAGTCTGTTGGCGTTATTTTTCCTGAAATCCATTTAATTGTACTATAGAAATAACGTGCAAACTAGTATACTAAACTGATTTTGACGTGAAAAAGCGAAGACGAAGGAAAAAAGAAGAAAAAGAAAAAGAAGGAGAAATTCGATAATCATTTATACAAAATTAAAGCCATTATCTACCGTCTGCGCATGCCCATCTTGTCACACGCAGATGGATGATAAACGATATTTGATTGCAGTTGTGTTTCCCAAACCAAGTCAGCTATTGTTATATGTTCTTGTTAAACATGCTCTTTTCATCAAACTGTTGGTCTGTCAAAATTCCTAGAGAATATTAAAAATACTGTTCTCCATTTGGTTCGTGGGAAAGATGAACGATGAGTCTGCAGGTAGATATCCGTGCTTATTGTCGTGCCACATATGATGGGTGATATTGTTTTAGAGACTCAGTTCATTGTTTTATTCTTACCGCAGTGCTCCCGCAAAGGAGGGAATATCTATCAATTTCAGGCTTACAAGCAACAGTTGTAAGGTAAGCTACCAAAAATAAAATTCTTATAAATATTAACACAGAATATGCGTGTGAGCTTAAAGGGTGAAATGTTTGGAGCAGCAGGTTTTAAGCATGTTCTCTTTCTATTATATAATAAATATTTATTTGCTTTGTGTACATAAACGATCTTTTTCTATGGGCGCATTTAAAGAGGAAGTATCACGCAAATTTGCTGTCATTTCAAAACCCAAAAATGTTTGTCTGTCAGCAGAAACAAAGAAACAACTGTTAAGTTTGTAATAAATTATCCCCCCAGTGCAATAAAGCTGTTGATTAGGCCGGTATGGATTGAAACTTGCAAAAATGTTAGGCTTATGTTTTTCAAGTTCTCGCATCTTTGTTTCCAAAATGCGCTAGAACAGACCATGAGTTGTTCCTTTCGAGAATTAAGTTAATTTTCTTCCTCTTGTCATTCTAGAATTATTTGGCTGCTGATTGAAGGTTTTATTTCATCATTTTTAACAAAAGATACCAAAAACCCCATGATACTTCCCCTTTAAGTCGCGTTTATTATACTTTAAGTTTCAGATATGGATAGAATTTGCATTTTGTTCGACGTTAAGGCCATTCAGTTCATAATTCAAAATTGAGTGTAATACTTGTAGTTGTGCGAGGTTTATTTAATGTCAACGAATAACGAGATATGCGAGGAAAACGACAGTAAAAATGACACCTGTAGGAGATTAGGGATGTTTTGTCGGTCGAATAAAGGGGAAAAATGCGATATTGAAAATTCTAGCGCGCGGAAAAGCGATCACTATTTTATGTCAGAAAACAGTTTGAAATTTTCGAACTTCGCCTGAAACCGTCAAAATGCATGAGCGGCAAGCAGATTCTGATTGATCTATATTCCATGAAAACAATTTTAACAATAGGAGGTCCAAGAAACGTTCTGGGGGAGGCAGGGGATTAGCCATTGCTGAAATCCTAGGTGGTTACGGGCGGCTACGTGAAGCATGTGATAGAAGTAAGTCACACAGAAAATTTAGGTGGCTCGAACGGTGGCTCTTAATTCCAGTTTCCGTGGCAAAGCAAATAGGAGTACGTCAGGCCCTAGGATGAGATGATAGTCCATCACGGGATTCACAGCATCAGGTGGCTGTGCTCCTCATTGGATAAGAGGTTAGTCCGTGGTTAGTCCGTGGCAGGATACCCCGCATGGAGTGAATAGGAATATTTCTTTTCCTCCCCCACAGCCCTAGATGGGGTAGTATCTATCACAGGACACCCAGAATGAAGCGGCTAGGAGTATTATTCCCGTCCCCCTGTCCCATGGGATGTGAGTCCATTACAGGATTATCCCAGCTTTCTTTCCCCAGTACCCATTCATATACGTCGATAGAGAGAGACAATGTGGTATACAACTTTCAAGTTTTGGCGCTTTCTACCTCAAACGTTCGACCTCAAAGTCCCAGCGGTATTATAATCCGTACCGGGTAATAATAACAAGGAAGTATAATTGACTTTCGAGGGAAAATTTTTCATTTTCGCCCGGATAGTATCATTTGAGGCCCAAGCTCTGCGTGAAACGCAGATAACGGTACAACGACACAAAACAATATTTCCGAAAACATTCATTTATTCTATAACAAAGTGCGCGTGCTTCCCTATCTAATTCCTATTGGCGTTATCATGGTACATTTCTCAACATACGCACGGCCGTGGGTCCATAAAATGACGTTTGCAACTTGCAGACAAGCGCGCGTTTCCGTCGCTTATTTTTAGTTTGTACAAGCTAATTAAAAGAAGCAAATTTTCATTGACATTTTCCGATGAAACGTTCTCGTTCAGACTATACCATTGTGACGTGTTCGTAAACAGCTGATAAGAGCCTTTGTTTTTCGGTACAGCGCATTGAGAAAATTGTGTAATCAATCACAAACGAAACCTGTTTTCCGCGTTTTACTTTTCGATGCTTTGTTGTCACTACGCTATAAAATAATTTGTTCATGCTTTTAGCTGTGCGTATCAGGGCGAGCTATCCAAACTTCCCACGTGCCTCCATAACTCGATACACGCACGCTAAGCATGAACCAATTCTTAATTCATCATAAGAGAAAAAGGAAAGAAAAAAAGGAAATGAGCATAATGTACCGCTCTATTTCAAGGTTTGATAATCGGTGGAGCTTTTCTAATGGTATACAGTGGTGTGCGCAATGAACGCCACTAAAAGTTTCTGATACCTAATTCATCCAAGTGGAAAAATGACCTTAAAAAATTAAAAAGTCGAAACAAATAGCACAATCACCATATCAATGTCAATGATGTATTCACAATAAATCTACATTAGAGAATGCGATCAAATGAGTCTAAAGCATTTAAGTTATGTTGAGTTTGTGTCACAGAAGGCTTGCGTTGATGAAGCTTGGCACTTGCGTTTATGGCTGTTGTCTCTTCTTGGCTTGTATACTATGAACGCGCGGTGAGCGAATTCTAGGGAATATGGCGAAAATGAACAGAATAATTACGAAATATCATCGACCATTTGCGTTTGAAAGACAGCTGTTAGAATGTGGGAATACTTACCAGAGCAAAGATTTTAGCTGAAAAAAAAAAAAAAAAAGAAGAAGAAGAAGAAGAAGAAGAAGAAAAAGAAGAAGAAGAAGAAGAAGAAGAAGAAGAAGAAGAAGAAAAAAAAGAGAATTGTTAGCAATGGCACAATGTATATTGCTCAAAACATACAGAACTTAAGTTTCTGGCAAGACGGTAATGAAAAAGGAATAATCAGGACATTTTACAAAAAAAAAAAAAAAAATGTTTTTTAACAATAACGACCGATAAAGTGCAGGGATACAACATGCGGTTTTTTAAGTAAAGAGAACTCTTTGTAGTGTGGATCAATAGCCCTTTACAATATTTAAATGGACAAAAATTGTTGATTGATCCACTTAAAGCCAAGTTTTAACGACGTTTTGATCCACTTAAAGCCAAGTTTTAAAAAAGGCGTCTAAAATTTTCTACTGAAGCGCTGTCTATTTATTTAACAATAAAAGGAACAAATAGTTAACTACGGAGGGCAGGGACTCAAAAATAGGATAACAAACTACTATGGGTCCCTAACTTTACTTATAATTGAGTTAAAGTGTATTTGAGTCAGTTGCAAAGGGCAATTATTAAAATGAGCTAAAAGCCCATAGTTATAGCCTAACCACATGGCAGCATTTCGTCACTTAATGAAGTATTTTTTTTGAGAATCCGATCGTGGCTCGTTATCGGCACGAAGATTTGGTACGAGTCAATGACTTTCCTATCGGAGCGTAAAAAAGCCAGTGTGAGCATACATGAACTACATGCGGCCTCAATTACAGAGAAGCGATAAAAATCTTTTTTCAAGAGTGTCTGCTAGATTTAGAATTTACAATTTTGGAAGGATGACAGCAGTTGAACTCTTATCTTCTAAACATTGCCTTGTACTCTTTTTTCTGAACTCAGGGATCTGTGCACTTACAGATCACCTGCTGAACGCCTTCCGAGAAATGGTCAGTTTTTATCTGCTCGAGTAGTACATAAAAAATCTTCAAGATTGGCAGGAACAAAAAAATTTATAGTTAGAACATTCTCAACTTGAGTTAATTACAATAACAACCTGGCAAGGGTTTCTTTTTCTTGAGGAAGAAGTAGTTCTTAAAGAACCCAACAAACAAAGCTGATGCCGCAAGAATTCCAGCAGCAGTGAACACGTACGTTATGATTCGGCTTGAACCTGGATAAAGAAAAAATGATTACTAATTCTCCATACGGTTGTACTAGGATTGACATAAACTTTGAATAGTCATAAATCTTTTGCGCTTTTTTAATCAGTATAGAGATAGGGAAGCCTTTAAGCGGAGCCCCCACGTTAATTAAGTATATGAAAAGCATACGTTTTTATAGATTGCGAGCAGTCGTAGTTTTTTCCTTAGATCAAAGTGACGGTAACATTATGCATCCATCGCGCGCTACAGAACTTTAATGGGTGAATAAAGAGACTGCTCGCAGTCTAATGTTTTTAACACCTGGCATTGTAAATGAAAGCTCAGCCTGGGCTTTTGGATGAAAGGGTGATAACTGACCAGGTGTTATCAAATGCTTGCGGGCCTATATCTAGTCCTGGGCCTTAGTATGGCACTACTAGGTGCAGTGATCCTATACATTAACCCTTAGGGGTCGACCCCAGCAGTCCTAATTCACATGACGATGATAGCATGGGCCGGGGCCACTGAAACAGCGTCTTCTTTGTGGAATGATATCAGAAATTTCTGTGTAAAGAATTCACAAGAAACACGTAAGTGCGACATATCAAGCTTTGCCTATTGTTATGGTTTAAATTTTTTAAGACAATAAGCCTTTTGTTGTCTGTCCGTAGGGATTTTTCTCTCCTGTTTCGCGAAGTTATAATCGGGTCAAATCGGATTCATTCGACAACTTGCCGCTGATGACAATTTTTTCCCAACGGTAGCCTACTTGGGAAAACGAAAACAAACTTTCCGGGGGTACGTCAACAGGTTTGACTAAGTTTTTGTCGTACCGCGCGCGCATGTTTCGGCCTGACCCAGCCAAACTGTACTTTACTTTAATTTAGTCGTCAAGTAAGTATTATTTTTTTAGCTCATATTTTAGCGAGCAATAATTAGCGGCGATGAGTAGCTGGAAGCGATAAGAACGGGGAGGCTGCTACGTTTTATCTCAGTTTTATATTCTTTATACGCTATGCTACTTTGAAAATGACTTCTGTTTAAAATTCGTGCATGGCTTAATAATTATTTAGCCAATTGCGCTTGGAGCTACGAAAACGATAAACGAAATCAGAACTGTTGTCGATCGGCAAGAAGACAAGGTTTTCTGCCTTCACTCGTCACCAGTGTGGGCTTCCAACGATATCGATAAATAAGTGATACATTTATGAATTCAATCCGGGATTGAATTAATATGTGCCATGTACAATGTACATTTCCTATGTTTTAACTACCCAGCTTACTACCTGGGCAGCTTGTAAGGTTGCATTGCACTATCTGGGTGTTGTTTCCCAAATGAGAGCAGTCATCTCCATAAGGACCAGGTGGAGGATTTGTACAAGAACGGTGCCTTGAGCGGGTTCCGAGCCCACACGTCACAGAACACGGGGACCAATCACTCCATCGGGAAAAGTTACCATTTCCTGCATAAAAGAGAAACCATAAAATCAATTATTCGATTTTCTTAACCGTCACAGCGTTCGGAGGAGTACAAAGTTTTTACCCTTTACAATTCAAGGTAGACATAAAATCTGGTTAGTAATAATAATAATAATAATAATAATAATAATAAAAATAATAATAATAATAATAATAATAATAATAATAATAATAATAATAATAATAATAATAATACTTGCTTTTACTGCAGCCATAGAACTCTATCCTCAAAGCTATTTCAGTGTTCCAAGTCTCTGGAATGATTCTAAGGTACTGTGACCTTATCGGTGGAATCAGCTCATGACGGACGGTGTTGTTGTAATCTGTGTTCCCTGAAAAGATCTTTAAACAACAACAAAAAAAAAAACAACAACAACAACAAAACTGAGCTTGTCTAGCTAACTCTAAAACCGAAGGAATGGGTATTTTGACAACTCATTTGAAACTAACTTAGATTACGAGCTGGAATTTTAAACTGAAAAATGAATACTCATTAAAGAATGACATTTCCGCTGCGAGCTTACTAGCTTACTAATTATATCGAATTTTAAAAGGTCTATATCAGGCAAAAACAGACAAGAATGGAGCCACACCGTATAGTAAGAAAAGACCTTGGTTTGATTCCCCGCTGCGTCCATTTCCATTCTTAGTTGGATAATCGCCACTCTTAAAGGCGTAAAAAGTGCGACAAAATACAATGCTTCATATTTGGAGAGTACACGTGTTTACACAAATCTTAAAAGGAAGGCGCCATCATAGTCAATTGAGGGACTGGTTAGGAAACCTTGCCATGAAAACAATGGTGCTGCAATTTATGTTGGAAGGGCCGCGACCCTGCACAATCCTTTGTTTTTACGTTCACACTCAAAAACGTTTCGATTGGTCAGTTCTCCAACACATTCCAAATTCTATTGTTGTTTGTGCAGGGTCAAGGCCAAAAAGGCGAACAAAAACATATAACAAAGAAGTTTGCCAGGTTACATAATCATTGCCTTTAATTAACTATGGCGCCATGTAAAAAGGTTACATTAGCTAAACAGATCAGAGAGTACATCAGTATGCCGCGTTAAACTACTATGAAAAGAAGTACATGAACGTTTCTTCGTCCTCTCTTGCCTATCGTCTCTTCTTCCTTCCTCTACACATTTTCTGGCGTCATTTGCTCTTTGAGCTGTTCTTTGTGCTCCATTATCCGACAGGATACAAGAATCACAAAGCAAGAAAACAAGAGTAATGTACAAAATTATCTTGTTAGAATTTACCTTGGGCTGTTTCTCTGGTGCATATACTTCAAAAAGGACTCCATTGTTACTGTATTGCAGTGAGTAACGTTTTACCCAGCAAGAAGAATTGTGATGACCCCGAGTAGCAATGCCTGTGATTTGCATCTTATTTCCCAAGTCGACTTGAAGCCATTGATTTTTGTCGCTTGTTTGTGGCACCCAGGATCTTCTACTAGACCCAAGCCTGGAGTTTTCAGGCCCATCGATTGCACTTTTTTGGGAGGAAACTGTTATGGAATCGTTTCTTATTTGGTCGTCCAACGGTCTCCTACAAGCACTTATTTTAGGTACTGGAAATCCTGTGTAATGTCATAAAACGAAACGTCAAAACATATAAATGTTCATGAAATCTCATGTTATCTTGATTGGCTCTGTCACAAAACTTAGAATTTTCCTTGTTTCAAATTAATCTTTACACTTTTAGGACATTTCAGAGTTCCTTTACGAATTTCAATTACTTCTTGGTCAATTTTAGTGGCTAAATTTCTGACGCTCTGGAGGAATAAAGCATGCAATCCAAGATGGTTTATTCAATCAGACTGCAATTTTGAAAAAAAAATGACGTGTTTCCCACGTCTTGTGAAGTCATCGGCCTATGTTACGCGCCACAAAGGGAAAAAAGTGGACGCACTATAACAGTAAATAGAAACATATTGGTTACCTTCTCTGCATCCATAGAACTCTACCCTCAAAGCTATGTAACGGTTCCACGTAACAGGAATGATCCTTATAAATCGTGCTGTTATATATGGAGATAGCAGGTGGCTGACAATACTGTTACTATCCACATTTCCAGTGAAAATCTTAATCAAAGAAAACAAAGATGTTATTTTAGATCCTAGGACCATGTGCTCGTAATTAATCCAATGGAAAGGATTGTACAGAAGCTCCATGTTACAGACTTGCGGAACTTGTTATTAAATGAATATCTGAAATTAAACCTATTGGTTCGTTAACTCTTAACGCAGCATAACAAAGCAACTGTAAATACAAGGCTAATAAAAAATTTAGTCTTGATTTGCATTCCAGTGACAATGTTGGAATTCCTCCGTGGGTTAACTTCGATGCAAACTGGCGGTTTTGGGCGCAATGAGTGGTGAGTTGAAAAACAAGGGAAACAATTTTCTCCTACAGCTAATTTGGGAAAACAAATCAGTCAACATAACTAAGGAAATAAATGAAAATGTAGTTCAACCAGGAATTGAAAATGGCTCTCTAGATTATCGGAAATATACCTTAACCACTCAGCCACTGAACCGACTATGCTGGTCAGCGCTGTTCATGGGCCTTATAGGGGCTAAATCTGAGAAGACATTTAAACACATGTTGTGCAGTCATAATCACTTCCCAATTCCCCAGCCGACCAGAGATGGCTGGTGGAATGCTCCTTGGGAAATTACTAATTAATTTGAGTAAAGTTGGGGAAGGTATTATATCAGTAACTAATTGCCTCATATTCTTAGGATCACTCACCAGTATTTCCACTTGGTTGGCGACTCATCAGGAATTTCTGAGAAACATTTACTATATTTTTGGTCACTTTACGTTTGGTACATGGCCACTCCTTTTTTTTCCTTTTACAGTGCTCCTCACATTAGTCTAATTTCATTAGCTTAGCTTAATTGTATATAGGAAGGTTAAGAGCGCTGTTACTTTTCGTCCCAACTAACTATATAACAAGTGTACGACTCCATATTGACGAGAAACACTGTTAATGAAAATACCTTTTTAAGGGATTGCTGTTGGTAAGGCCTAAATGGTTCTAAGCCAGTGTTGCTGTAGCTGAGAGTGTAACTCTTCACCCAGCTGTTACCGTAGTAGTACCCCTGAGTAGATATGGCCGTTAGTTGTGTTACCGATCCAAAGTCCACCTGCAGCCACTGATTAGGACTTTGTTTAGCTGCAAACCAACCTGCGTTGGCATTAAGCCTGGCCTTGTAAGATGGATAACCAGGCCATGCTGTAGAAGCCGTTATTGAAGAATTTAGCATGCGGCCGCTTTCCATTCCCATTGGTTTTCTGCAGCTTGGTACTTTGGGAATTGGAAAACCTATGGAAATATAAAATGAGTGCTCCTGGCAAGTATTGTAATAGGTTTCCTAGGATCATCTGATAAAGATAAATTAAAAGCCATTATCGTAAGTTCACCTTTTAATAGCCATCGTTTTAGAATTTGAGACTCATAGCAATTTGGTAACCTGAAGGATTAACTTTTCGAACTGAACCACAGAACAAATCCATTTTGTCACCAAGAACGAGTTAGAAGTATGGAGTCTTCGTCTGAAGAAGCTGTAAGTTGTGAGGATAACATGTGGTTGAGAAAAAAATCCACAACCCTGTCGAACCGCAAAAACAGACCGAAACTCGTAGACTAAGCCTTCTCGGTAGGCTATTTGCGAAGCATAGCCTGGGATTTCTGAAACTCAGGACTATGCCACTCATTCTTTTATAGGTCAGAGAAGACCCAGGACAACCGGAGTTTAAACACCACCTCATAGCAGTTGGACACGCTGTCTCTATAAAGAGACGACCGGCAGACGTCGTGAAAGAAAAACGATAATGATTACAAAGGGCTTTATGTATTCCAACTACGAAAGTTATATTGTACCGTTGCAACATTTTTAAAAGGTAAAAATGGATTAAAATATGTATATAATAACACAACAAAAATGAACGAATATTACCCTACCGGAATAGCAACCATAGAAGTCGGCTCTCAAAGAAACCCAACCAAAGTAGCATACTGGGTTGATTCGTATGTAGCGGGTAATAATGGGATTCTGCAGCTCGTGACTCACCACTGTGTTTCTATCATTGTTGCCATCAAATATCTTGGAATAAATATGAGAAAATATTACTCGAGTTATGATTTCAATCTCCAGTTTTCACTTCATGTCCGACAAGCATCCCGAAATGACACAAAGTAACAGTTCAAAGTGCACAGACAGACCACTTGTACTCCATTTTTTTAAAGGCAGCAACATGAAAAAATTGCTTGCAAGATCCAGTGATCAGTAGTGAAATTTAATTACTTGTGTTTTGGCCTTCTGGTAATATATTAAAGCATATCAAAATTTCTCCGGCCTCTAGATGTGTTCAAGATCTTCCTCTGGGCAAATATGGTCGAACATTATAAACATTAAACGCCAGGAGATATGACGCGTCATATCTCCTGGCGTTTACTTTTTAGTGGGTTTTCAGTAATTATACTACCTTAACTTCGACGAATTTCACAGCCACTTGAAGGGGGATTTAACTTGTTAAGTATACTAAAAACGTTTATGGTAAAAATACCTTAACAGCGCCACCTTCCTTGTAGTCCTGGAAAAATAATCCGTCGTAGGAGTAAGACAAGCGGTATTTTGTCACCCATTGATCTTTCTCTTGCCGTCCCTGAGTCGCGACCCTTGTCACTTTAGTCCAGTCTACAAAGTCTACCTGAAGCCAGCTCCCGTTGGTATTGAAAGAAGCTTTCCAGGCACCTACTCTTCCTGATTTGGGTTGAAAATAAAGTCGTCCATTTGCGGCACCATAATCCGAACCATACTCACTTGAAGCAGTCAAAGCTGAGTCGGGCAGGACACTGCCTTCTAATCCTAATCCAGCCTCGCAAACCGGGAGTGGCGGGGTGGGAAACCCTGAAGATAAATTTTTATTTATTGCACCATTAGCCAGTTAAGGTATCCTAAAGTGCTACAACACTGATGTTGTACAAACTGGGAAAAAGAAATCTGTCGTGAAGATATATGAGGCGATGAGGCTGGAAGAACTGGAACTAAGTAACCAAAATTGAGGAACGTATTCAGTCGCTTTCAAGTGGAAGATGCAAACAGAGATGATGAGTTGTAAATGGTTTGAACCCAGGAGTCATGTCATAGGTAAGTAAATTATGATCATCCGGGTGAGTGTAGTCCTGAGAAGGACTGTTTGAGGTGACATTGACTGACGTTTCGACAACCTGAGCGGAAGTCATCTTTAGGGTCAAGTGAATTGTGGAACGTCAGTAGGTGGTATACATGTAGGTGGTATATATGTCAGGTTGTTAACCTGATTGGTCAGCGAAGTCGAGATGTTATTGGTCGTTTGTCAGGAAGCCGTGATACTATTGGCTGTGAAGACTGTAAAAAGTGATTGGTGCGTTTTGATCCGTCTTTTGTTAGTCAAAAAGTCCGTGGGTCTATTGTAAGTAAAATGTCTATTGTTTGTCTGTTTCGTCGTTTGTATGGTGCAGGTAGTTCAGTGTAGGCAACGGTTGAGTGGCGTTTGTTCTAAGTTAGTAAACCAGCTTCCCAGAGTGAGTCGTTGATAGTAATTTGTACTGTAGGTAATGGACTTGGCAGAGTCCCAGTCGATTCTGTGGTTCGTTTGTAAATGGTGCTCAGCAAGGTACGTAAGGTATAGTTACAGTAGTTACAGTAGTTACGGGAGTCACTTCGTTGCTTGCAACGTTAGGTTCAGTGTTCTTGTAAGTGTTACGTCTAATAAAGTCTAGTTGTTCTTGTTGAAAACATTGTCTTAGTAGTTGTTTTCGTCTGTCAGACTGTCGGTGAGTCGCAAACCGGTTGCACTCGCCTTGTTAAGGCCTGTATGGTCGTTGCTTTGTGATAAGTTGGGTTGTAGGATGATTGGTCCAGTGTTGGTTTTCTTGTAAATCGTAGTACTTAGTTTGTTGTCGTTGTTGTCACGGGTAACTAAGCAGTCTAGAAAAGTTATTTTACCATTTTCTTCGATCTCCTTAGTAAACTGTATGTCAGCGTTCTGTCTGTTAAGGTGTTCGTGAAAATCGTCCATTTTGGTCTTTGTGTACTGCTGTAAAGGTGTCGTCTACTACCGTAACCAGAGCGGTAGTGTCCGTTTGTTTGAGGTTGACAATGAAACCGAATTTGAGGATATAGAAACGAAATTAGAGAACATCAAGGGAGCATACAAAAAGGTCCTTGAGTTTAGTAGTAGGAAGAACCAGATAGTCCAGAAGTCCAGAGAGATGCGGTCGAGGAGAGAATACAAATCAAGATGAAGCAGCTTGAAAGTGCTAGGTTGTAAAGAGAGATACTCAGCTTAATATGGGATAATAAAAAAGCACGAGGCGAAGGGAGCAGAGGTTGAATCGTCTTCCGGCCAAGTGTAACAACGTGCGACGGCTGGAGAGGAATCACGCTCAAGTCTGTTGTGGAAAAGGTATTAGGAGTTATTAGAGATAAGTGACGAAGTAGACGGACAATTGAAGGGGGAGCAGGCTGGGTTTAGACGAGGTAGGTACGAGAACAGGCGAATACGCTTTGTAGACTTCGATCTTGATTAAAGAAGAAAGATGAAAGCAAAGGAAGACTGCCTGAACACAGTTGGAAAAGAAGCAGAGGAAACGATAAAAGCGAAAAAAAAAAAAAAAAAAAAAAAAAAGAAACAAACAAAAAACAAAAAAAAAAACCAACAAAGTTATGACACTCAACGCTAAAAGCGGGGAGCCCTTGCCTCTTACAGACAAGATGATAAAAGACGTGGAAAAATGTTTTCGTTTTAGGCGTTATTATCAACAGAACCAGTGGCACAAAACAAAACATCCGTGTAAGACTTGAGGATGCCAGAGGAGCGTTCAACAAGATGAATAATATCTGGTAGACCTGTCAGTTAAGTAGGAGTACGAAAGCGCAGAGTAAGGCTGACGAAAGTACGCTTTACACCTTCTACATAAATTCGTTGGAGAATCTTTAAGATATATTGGCCGATGAAAGTGAGCAACGAGAAAAATAGAACATAAGCAAAATCAGTTGGAACTGGTCACTCTCCTGTGACTCCATTATTAAACTTATTTAAAAACACCCTCTTACCTGAATGGCAGCCGTATAACTCCATTCTCAGTGAAATCCATACATACCAGTCAACTGGATGAAGACGGATGAAGCGGGCAATGATTGGTGGATCAAATGTATTGGCCACAATAGTTTCCTTGTCGCTGTTGCCTTGAAAAACCTAAAATTACAGATTTTAGGAGTTGTTAAATTATTTTCTAAAGATATATGCCCTTACAGCACATGGTCCTTCAGTGTATGGCTCCTCTTACTCTTACATTGCTCGTATCTAGTCTTTTCTGGATAGGTGTTTCAAGAGGAGAGATACAACTACTAACTAAAAAATTCGCTCTTGACTGCAGAAATGGGCTGCAGAGATCCGCTAGGCAAATTTCGGGTAAAGCCAGAAAGGAACCTCTACTGAAGAAACACTCCCCGTAAGACGAGGAGTCACCCCCCCGAGGAGTCACTCAGTCTTAGCCACATATAAATACCTTATTTTTCCACTAACCTACCATAAACGATAGTTCCGTTTACAGGAGGTTCGACTGAATACACAAAGCTTTGTCTGTCATACATACCCGGTCAATGCTGTGAGAAGGTTGCTGATAAAACGTGAAATAACCACCATCCAGACTGTAAGAAACTTTGTATTCAGTGACCCACCGATGGTATCTGTACCTATTCTGAGTTGCTATCCTTGACACTTTTGTTATGTTACCCAGGTCTACCTGAATCCACTGTCCTTTATCCGAGGTTCCAGCTGACCAACCTCCAAATGCACCCCTCCCTCCCTTGTTATTCAGCCTTGCGTTGCTAGGTGAATGTGCTGGATTTTGCTAAATCATAAGGTTTCAAATTATTAAGTGGCGCAAATAGTAATGATAATTATAACAATAACCTAAGTTTTGCTTACACTACAAAAATTACTGTGCGCAACAAGCGAAAGGAATGATTTGTCGCCCTGTCACACCCTCACGACCATCGAACAGAATCTGCGAGCAGATTCCTCCTCGGTTGTTCTAAATTTTTTACAAAAATCGAGGGGAGTTACACGTAGGGCAAGTGGAAACTTGGCAGATTGTCAGATGTTCGACTCGGATATTCCCCTTTCCTACTTTTGAGCTACCTTTTAAATACTTTTTCTCTTAATAAACGCGACTTTCACTCGGTGCAATACAGTGCACGGTAAATGAAAAAAACGTCATGAGCGCAGCATGAATGGGACTTAATATACATCAGCTTCCCTCACTCTTGACATAACCCAATTTGAATTTTATTTTGCAACGTGGAATGATTTTAACTCTTCTACGAGACTTTTCACCCTTTCGAAAATTTTAGGTACTGTAAACTGCAATTTCTGTTTATATAAAACGAGGTGTATATAAGAAATTATATTGAGTAGCTCATAACAAATATTTCAAGCAGTAACTTTGGGTTTGCTAATCTCAGTTTCCATGAACCTTTTTCGAAAGGAAGGAAAATATTTAAAACGTCGTTCTCTACTGAATTCAAGTTATCGGCTTGTTCACTGCTAATATGGCAAAAGGGATCTTGTCTTTAAAGAAAGCCTCCTGTTATGACATGTCTTCACTGTTAATGCACTGGTAGCCAAAAGACTTGTAATGACTCAAAATCAGGGGACAATGTGCAACCCTCGCTTCACTCTATGTTTGTTTGGTGCATAAAATAGGAAGGTCGGGAGAAACGTTTAGTCCAAAACAGTGAGTTAGGTAGGTTACGAGAAATAATTTCGTGTCATAAAATAGAACTTTGGCTTCCTGTAGTTAATGGTGTGCTAAACAAATTGATTTTGTATTTACTTGGGTAGTCGCTGTAATCCGTGAGTCGGGGATTCTCCCATCTTCCATTCCTAGAGGAGAGTCACACTGACCTGAAACTAATGTGTTAAATATGTATACATATAATGATCAAGATAAAATACGTAAGAGTCATTTTTAGGGGAACAATGGTGTATGTGGTTATTACCTGGGGCATAATCGGAAATTCAAATCACGTATCTAAGAGGTGCATAAGAAAAATAA
This sequence comes from Pavona decussata, assembly GCF_977016875.1. Classification (NCBI taxonomy): domain Eukaryota; kingdom Metazoa; phylum Cnidaria; class Anthozoa; order Scleractinia; family Agariciidae; genus Pavona; species Pavona decussata. Next base: position 6,026,651 of record NW_028145480.1, on the reverse strand, counting down.
TAAGAAAGAAATAGACTAACAAAGAATACCACAACCAGAAACAAAGGAGCTATATAGAACATATATTTTGATGAGTCTTTGGTATAAATTAAGATGCCAGAAACACTTATTGGGATTCCACGTGGTAACTCGTGAATCCTAAAACCTTTTTGGTTTGTATGCGCGCGTAGTTTCGCATTTTGAACTTCGCTTGAAGAAGTTCCCATGATACATCCCCAAGGCACCAAACTACTGCCAGAGCAGAAATTTTAAATGTCAAGCCATAAATGACTCGGATTCAGAAGCTCATTCGTTTTAAAAACTTAAATCATGCGACTCTGAATACGAATAAGGCCTTTTCATGTTTTAAAGAAACTAGATTCAAGAGTTCAAGTTGGCCCGTCAAGAAAAGGCTAGAGAGGTATCACATGATAATAATCAAGCACACTGAAACCATACACTGACTGCACGATTAACCTGATTAACTTGTATTTGTTGATTCAAGGCTTTGTAAGTTGAGGATGTTTTTGAAACGTCACGAATCTAGCGATACATCATGTAGTTAAACGACGTGTAAGGGACTTTAAGAGCTTGGTTATGGTTTTTCCTTGGTTTTCTCATGCAGCCACAAGCGATGATATTTTACTCAAAGGTATGCCTGTAGTTCTAATTCCACGAGGAGAGCGATGAATAACGATGGAAAGAGAAAAATTCATAAGAAACTTCGTTGGTAGAATTTCTCACGTCTCTACATCAGTAATTCCCCGTGAGTTAACCACGTGGCCTGAACTTCTTCACTGCACTGGTGCAACTCGATTGTTCTTATCAGTATAAATGACAATATAAAATAGAAACAAAATATATACAAAAATAACAGACTATATAGTTCTCACTACTATTTTGTTTTTCTTTTTACTAACTAGTTTACCATAGACTACCAAAAATGTTTACTTGACGTTCCCTGACCAAGAAAATCTCTATCTTATTCCCTTTGAAGTAACCAATTCCGCTATACATATAAATTTCTTAGGTAACTGGTACGACCGGTTTTCGGTTTACGATTTTCGTTAGAAAGTTATTGGGGAAAACGTTATGTAAGCAGCGATCAAATTTCCGTACCCCTCTGATCTGTTGATATCAACGTTTCTGGAAGCCATGCTGTGTGTAACTGAAATGATGAACAAATGTTTTGGATTGCAATTTTAATTAAAAAAAAGAACTATAATTGTTGACGATGTTGTTTGCCCAATCTTTTTAATTCAATGTAACGTTTATCCTCGTGGTACTTAAATTTAACTTTAAACAACACATTCATTTGTGACCGTTAGCTGTTAAACACAGAAAACGGCTGGCTAATCGTGAACAAATTTAGGCTTCAATAAAACGGCTCAACTGCCCAAGTCTTATCAGTGTCTGATTACACTTGAAACTTTGTTTGTGTCTCTCATCTATGAAACCACTTACCAAATCCTGTTGAAAGTTGGATCAAGACGATAGTTCGTAGCAAAGTGTCCATCTTCACACCGAGAGCAAAGTGATCTTCTTCGTTAGCAGGCTTCCCTTTTTATGAGCACCAAAAGTCTCATGAAAATTTCCAGTTTGAATCCATTATCATGTGAAAACCTAATTATCATGAATATCAAGGGCATTACCTATGGCGCGTGGAAAAAGTTCAAACAACTTTGTTTTTCTTCCTGTGTAACTTCGAATCACATATTGGACATTTTTGGTGACGAAGTATATACATTAAGTGCCAGTAATTTCTTTTCAACGAGTTTTCCTTTCTTCAACATGTTCATCTTTGCACTAGGTTACTCGTGTTGTATTAAAAAAGACTCAAGACACTGAACTCCAACGATAGTAGTGCAAAACGCACTTGTTATATAACACTGCATTTGCAATCAGGATTAGGAGAACTTCCCGAAGTAATAATAGCCTTGACTTTTTGCTGCCAAGGTCGTGTGCTTTGGGGACCGGCCGTTTTAACCTTAGCCGGCTTTACAGGGATGGTCGATGCTTGCCATAAAGCGATTTTTACTCCATTGTTTTTAGTTAAAGTACTGACAGTTTATTAATTGAAAAAAATACCGGCTATCCCATGTTCAGTGCTTGCCATCTGAAAACTTTGATCAAGTGAAAGAAGGTGACGTTCAGTTAAAATTGTGCTTGTCCCAAGAAATAATTGAGCACTACTCAAATTAATCGAACAGATTATGAGATGCTAAATATCTAAGGAGCTGTTAAATTTATGTGGTCATACACGAATCGATGAAAATAATCCCTCAGTTTGTAAGGGGAAGACATTATTACTGAAGAAAAGATGTTACCAGGAGTTCTAAAACACCCACTCTTTTTTACGTGGTGTAAGAAAAGACAAGATCCTGCTGAATTCGGGTGAGAAACTTCTTATTCCAAAACCTTTTTGGATACGTAAATGGTTTTTAAACTAGACGTGTTTCAGCAAGACAATAAAATGAGAGTGAAGCAAGCTAAAACGATTTTATTAGGGTAGCTGGTCAAGGGTAGGTTTTAGATTTTGTCTCGAAGTAAAAAACGTCAGTTCAACACCGAGGATCCTAATTAACATCCAGAGAGGAAGGTTTTATTTCCAGCGGGAAGTTTTAATCCAGTTGCTAGATTTTTGAGGAAGATGTGTTGGAATAAGAGACAAACATATCTTAACACTTAAAAAGAACAAAACAAAACAAAAGAAAAAAGAACTGAAAAAAAAAAAAAGAAACCACAAAGAAACAAACAAAACAAACAGAGTATTGCACTTAAGAACTTGCTCCAAAGAACTGTTTTCCCACCAGTTATCAGAATTGAGCCATCGGACCTGAGTTTTAATTTGATGGAGTAAACGATTTTACTGCTACTCGATGGAAATCTTTGCAAATCTGATGGATTTCTGTAGAATATTAGGGACCTTACGAATGCACGACGGCAACACCAACGTGATGCGTGACTTAGGAATAATTTGTAAACTGTAAAATGTAAACGAATTATCCAAAATCATTAGCAGCAACGAAGTTCAAGATCACAAAGAGGAAGGAAAATACATCGTGCTGTACACAAGTTCTTCGAGAAATGAAAGAGAAATGACTAAATTTTAACGCACGTGCAGAGCCATTGTTTTACTGATTAAAACTTTTTTTCTCATTACCGTCGCCGTCGTGTTTTCGTAAGGTCCCTAATAAATTCTACAGATATGCATCAGATTTGCAAAGATTTCCATCGAGTAGCAGTAAAATCGTTTACTCCATCAAATTAAAACTCAGGGCTGAAGGCAATCGTTTGCTTTGATGCTACCACTTTCCCTTACTTGCAATTTTCTCGAGTAAAGTGGGTCTCTTTTAAAGAGTTAACTCTAGACATTTATGGAGGACTGATCTCTGCTATAAATCTAAACTTAGAAGTATGAGATGAAATCAGCATATCTGGATTCCGCCAGAACTTAACAGAAGAAGAGCCAAGGAAACCTCTGGCGATTTCATCTACGTATTTTAAAAAAAAAAACACCGAAGTGTGAAAGTCGAAATTATTAGGCCATTCCAAAAAATTCCAACGTTTTACATTTGTTAATCGAAGTCGCTTTGTTGTTATGATTTATGTTCCCTTCTAATTTGCTTCTTATATGTCAGAAATCACTGTTAATATATTTTCCTTTGGAAATAGGTGGGCGATCAAGAACATAATGCAACCTGCGATCATTCCCAAATTTAACATCGGTTTTATTTCCTCTTATGTTTTCGCTGGCGGAAATCAAAGCAAAGCATGGCCGCAAACCTTACTGGCTTTTGGAATCACCGGAAATAGATGAAGCCCTCTTTGTTTGCAGGGCTCTGGTGACGTTCTTCACTACTCGGCAACACTATTTGCGAAGAAGTGGAATCATATTGCTTTGTTTTGACTGTGTTGTGTCTCTTTTTCTTATACGTTTTTGTGCCAGATTGTTGTAACACCGCTTGTTCTGTTAAGGTGCCATAAATGATCTCAATGACAAGAGGTAAAGTTGAAGCCAACGACGAGTTTGAACTTGATCTTCGATTGCTATTCTTCCTTGTTCTCTGATTGAGATTTACTGTTTTGTACCCAAGAATACGGAAAGACAAGACACACTGGTTCCAGGTTAAGATCCAAGTTTTTATATTAATCAGTTTTCCGTAAATGTATGTAAGACACTTTTGAAGAACAAAGGAGAGCTAACATCTAAAAAGTTATCAGGTGTATTTTTTTATTCTCGTTTCATTTTACCATTTTAACTGACACCGTAAATGTCCTTTAACAACGTAAGCTCAAGATAGCACAAATAAATCACAACAAAAACAGACATCTGATTTAGTTGAAATTGAAGTCTTTCGACAAGCCCTGAACGTTTGATCGCCATAAACAAGATATCATTTGCTAGCAGGCTTTCCAAACACAGAATACCTCGTTTTCGCGGCTCATAACGTTTTTCATAAGCAATATTCTCTGAGCCTAAAACTATCAACTTATGCAATTATAAAACTTACAAACAAAAATTCAACCATAGCAAAATGGTCGCACGAGAGCTCACGGGTCAGTCGCATACAGGAAGTAATTTTGATTGGCTGATTTGATAACTTTTAAATCAGTCACAAAAGCCGTAGGAGTTACACGCTCCGTACCTCTATTTTTAGTTTAACATTTCCGGCGGGAAATGAGAGACATTGCCAGATATAGAGCCTTTCAACTACACCAAGCACTGAGCATCTGACCAGTAACCAGCTCAGGTGACCCGGTTAAACTACATTTTCACTCATTTGTTACCCCGTGGATTATATTGAAACAGAATTCCAAAACCTACTTGTCATTTTCATTTTGATGTTGCTCCTTCTATGACAAACGCCAAATACGTAGATTTCAAGAAAACTAGACATTATTCCAAACCGCGTCTTTGCAAAGTTTTATTTCTGTCGTACAATACTATGCATCCGTGCAAAATTATTTTGCCCCAAAAATTCCACGTTTGCTCATTTTGCTCATGTGAGCCTCGAACTATATGTATATGAAAAAAAGGATTCACTTCCTGTGAAAAAAAAAAAAAAAAAACCGCCAAAATAGGAGAAAACGATTTTTTAAAAGTTATAATTCAGCAAGGACGTTTGTAGCATAGATGATACCTTCATAACTCCCGGCCCGCGCAATTTCAGTTTTACGCCCACTACAAGATGGAGGATGCAGTACCGTGACCGAGACTGGCAACTAACAAAATAACACTACAGTTAGCCTAATTGGCACTGCGGTTAGCCTATATAGCACTCCGGTAAACCTAAATAGCTCTGCGGTTAGCCTTATTTAGCTTAGGTAGTTTGCAGTTAGCCTATATATTTGTGGTTAGGATATCTAGCAAAAAAATTGCGGTAGCCAGCCGTCGGCGGTAGTCTTGTGCCTAGTGGTAAGGTTCCCGCTTTAAAATCGCTAGGGGTCATCTCTTTTTCTAACTTAAAAAGGTCGCTAAGTGTGATTTATAACTTTGATTTATAGTATCCTCCATCTTGAAATGGGCATAGGAAAATTTCACGACCCGGAGCGATGAGAGGCGGCCGTATTTGTAGCCTAAGATGTTTGCCAAAGAAAGCGTTCGAAGATGCTTTCTTATAGGTAAGTCATAGTTGCTTAAGTTATAAAAATCTTCAAGTAATATTGCCAACCATAATCACGGTTAGCGCTAAAAATGTTGTTTTATATAGCGAAACAATATTTAAACTTTTGGAAGGAGAGAGAAGAAAACGTCGGTAAGTTAATGCTCAATTCGTGGATAGAATTTTAAATAAAACAGGAAGACGAAGAAAATGATAAACTAAAGCGCCGTTACTTACACTTTTTGACAACTCTTAGTCAGTAATGACTTCTTTAATTGGTTTAGAAGGCGTAATCAATTCAAACCGGAAATTATAATGGAATATTAGTCCTCATACTGAAAAGATCCGTCAAAAAAGTAGCTTGATTGATGACATTTTATTAATTAAAAAATACCAGCCGTACAACGTTCAGTGCTCGCCATCTGGAAACGTTGATCAGCTGAAAGAAGGTGACGTTCAGTAAATATTGGGCTTGTCCCAAGAAATAATTGAGCACTACTCGAATTAATCGAACAGATTATGAGATGCTAAATATCTAAGGAGCTGTTAAATTTATGTGGTCATGCACGAATTAATGAAAATAATCCCTCAGTTTGTAAGGGGAAGACATTATTACTGAAGAAAAGATGTTACCAGGAGTTCTAAAACACCCACTCTTTTTTACGTGGTGTAAGAAAAGACAAGATCCTGCTGAATTCGGGTGAGAAATTTCTTATTTCAAAACCTTTTTGGATACGTAAATCGTTAAACTAGACGTGTTTCAGCAAGACAATAAAATGAGAGTGAAGCAAGCTATACCGATTTTACTAGGGTAGCTGGTCAAGGGTAGGTTTTAAATTTTGTCTCGAGGTAGAAAACGCCGGTTCAACACCGAGGATCCTAATTAACATCCAGAGAGGAAGTTTTTATTTCCAGCGGGAAGTTTTAATCCATTTGCTAGATTTTTGAGGAAGATGTGTTGGAATAAGAGAAAAACACATCTTAACACAAGAACAAAACAAAACAAAAGAAAAACAACAACAACAAAAAAAAAAAAAAAAAAAAAAAAAAAGAAAACAAACAAAACAAACAGAATATTGCACTCAAGAACTTGCTCCAAAGAACTGTTTTCCCACCAGTTATCAGAATTGAGCCATCAGCCCTGCGTTTCAATTTGATGGAGTAAGCGATTGCCATCAGCCCTAAGTTTTGATTTGAAGGAGTAAACGATTTTACTGCTCACTCGATGGAAATCTTTGCAAATCTGACGCAAAATACACCGTGTCGTACTCAAGTTCTTCGAGAATTGAAAAAGAAATAACTAAATTTTAACGCATGTGCAGAGCTATTGTTTTACTGATTAAAACGTTTGTTCTCATTACCGTCGCCGTCGTGTTTTCGTAAGGTCCCCAATTGCTTTGATGCTACCACTTTCCCTTACTTGCAATTTTTTCGAGTGAAGTGGGTCTCTTGAGTTAAGTCTAGACATGGAGGACTGATCTCTGCTATAGATCTAAACTTAGTAGTATGAGATGAAATCAGCACATCCGTGGATTCCGCCAAAACTTAACAGAAGAAGAGCCAAGGAAACCTCTGGAGATTTCATCTACGTATTCCTTGAAAGATTAAACTTTTGAAACTTGCCTGTGAGGGTGAGAGTAGTTTAAAAGAAAAAAAAACATCGAAGTGTGAAAGTCGAAATTATTAGGCCATTCCAAAAAAATTCCAACGTTTTACATTTATTGATCGAAGTCGCCTTGTTGTTATGATTTATGTCCCCGACTAATTTGCTTCTTATATGTCAGAAATCCCTGTAAATATATCTTCCTTTGGAAATAGGTGGGCGATCAAGAACATAATGCAACCTGCGATCATGCCCAAATTTAACATCGCTATTATTTCGTCTTATGTTTTCGCTGGCGGAAATCGAAGCAAAGCATGGCTGCAAACCTTGCTGTCTTTTGGAATCACCGCAAATAGATGAAGCCCTCTTTGTTTGCAGGGCTCTGGTGACGTTCTTCACTACTCGGCAACACTAAATCACCACAAAAACAGACATCTTATTTAGTTGAAATCGAAGTCTTTCGCCAAGCCCTGAACGTTTGATCGCCATAAACAAGATATCATTTGCTAGCAGGCTTTCCAAACACAGAATATCTCGTTTTCGCGGCTCATAACGTTTTTCATAAGCGATATTCTCTGAGCCTAAAACTATCAACTTATTTCAACAATTATAAAACTTGCAAACAAAAATTCGACCATAGCAAAATGGTCGCACGAGAGCTCGCGGGCATCGTATAGAGGAAATAATTTTGATTCGCTGATTTGATAACTTTTAAATCAATCACAAAAGCCGTAGGAGTTACACGCTTCGTAGGAGACTTTGTATCAACCTCTATTTTTAGTTAAACATTTCCGGCAAGAAATGAGAGACATTGCCAGATATAGAGCCTTTCAACTACACCAAGCACTGAGCATCTGACTAGTAACCAGCTCAGGCGACCCAGTTAAACTTCATTTTCACTCATTTGTTACCCCGTGGATTATATTGAAACAGAATTCCAAAACCTACTATACATTTTCATTTTGATGTTGCTCCTTCTACGACGAACGCTAAATACGTAGATTTCAAGAAAAATAGACGTTATTCCAACCGCGTCTTTGCAAAGTTTTATTTCTAACGTACTATACTCTGTATCCGTGCAAAATTATTTTGCCCAAAAAATTTTACGTTTGCTCATTTTCCTCACGTGAGCCTCGAACTATAAGTATATGAAAAAAAGGATTAACTTTCTGTGAAAAAAAAAAAAAAAAAAAAAAAAAAAACCCGCCAAAATAGGAGAAAACAATTTTTTAAAAGTTATATTTCCGCAAGGACGTTTGTAGCATAGATGATACCTTCATAACTCCCGGCCCGCGCAATTTCAGTTTTACGCTCACTACAAGATGGAGGATGCAGTACCGTGACCGAGACTGGCAACTAACAAAATAACACTCCAGTTAGCCTAATTGGCACTCAGGTTAGCCTACATAGCACTCCGGTAAACCTAAATAGCTCTGCGGTTAGCCTTATTTAGCTTAGGTAGTTTGCAGTTAGCCTATATATTTGTGGTTAGGACATCTAGCCAAAAAATTGCGGTAGCCAGCCGTCGGCGTTAGTCTAGTGCCTAGTTGTAAGGTTCCCGCTTTGAAATCGCTAGGGGTCATCTCTTTTTCTAACTTAAAAAGGTCGCTAAGTGTGATTTATAACTTTGATTTATAGTATCCTCCATCTTGAAGTGGACATAAGAAAATTACACGACCCGGAGCGATGAGAGGCGGCCGTATTTGTAGCCTAGGATGTTTGCCAAAAGAACCGTTCGAAGATGCTTTCTTATAACCAAGTCATAGTCGGTTGCTTAAGTTATAAAAATCTTCAAGTAATATTGCCAACCATAATCACGGTTAGCGCTAAAAATGTTGTTTTATATAGCGAAACAATATTTAAACTTTTGGAAGGAGAGGGAAGAAAAAGTCGGTAAGTTAATACTCAATTCGTCGATGGAATTTTAAATAAAACAGGAAGACGAAGAAAATGATAAGCTAAAGCGCCGTTACTTACACTTTTTGACAACTCTTAGTCAGTAATGACTTCTTTAATTGGTTTAGAAGGCGTAATCAATTCAAACCGGAAATTATAATGGAATATTAGTCCTCATTCTGAAAAGATCCGACAAAAAAGTGGCGTGATTGATGACATTTTATTTATTAAAAAATACCAGCCGTACAACGTTCAGTGCTTCCCATCTGGAAACGTTAATCAGCTGAAAGAAGGTGACGTTCAGTTAAAATTGGGCTTGTCCCAAGAAATAATTGAGCACTACTCGAATTAATCGAACAGATTATGAGATGCTAAATCTTTAAGGAGCGGTTAAATTTATGTGGTCATACACGAATCAATGAAAATAATCCCTCAGTTTTTAGGGGGAAGACTAGCCTGCGCGGAGAGAATCTCGACAGCCGGAAATACGTCTGCGTTTGCAGGCTAGGGGAAGACATTATTACTGAAGAAAAGATGTTACCAGGAGTTCTAAAACACCCACTCTTTTTTACGTGGTGTAAGAAAAGACAAGATCCTGCTGAATTCGGGTGAGAAATTTCTTATTTCAAAACCTTTTTGGATACGTAAATGGTTAAACTAGACGTGTTTGAGCAAGACAATAAAATGAGAATGAAGCAAGATAAAACGATTTTATTAGGGTAGCTGGTAAAGGGTAGGTTTTAAATCTTTGTCTCGAAGTAGAAAACGCCGGTTTAACACCGAGGATCCTAATTAGCATCCAGAGAGGAAGTTTTTATTTCCAGCGGGAAGTTTTAATCCAGTTGCTACATTTTTGAAGAAGATGTGTTGGAATAAGAGACAAACACATCTTAACACTTAAAAAGAACAAAACAAAACAAAGGAAAAAAAAAAAACACGAAGAAACGAACGAAACAAACAGAGTATTGCACTCAAGAACTTGCTCCAAAGAACTGTTTTCCCACCAGTTATCAGAATTGAGCCATCAGACCTGAGTTTTAATTTGATGGAGTAAACGATTGCCATCAGCCCTGAGTTTTAATTTGATGGAGTAAGCGATTTTACTGCTCACTCGATGGAAATCTTTGCAAATCTGATGCATTTCTGTAGAATTGTAGGGACCCTACAAATGCACGACGGCAACACCAACGTGATGCGTGACTTAGGAATAATTTGTTCATTGTTCAACTTGTAAAATGTAAACGAATTATCCAAAATCATTAGAAGCAACGAAGTTCAAGATCAGAAAGAGGAAGAAAAATACATCGTGCTGTACACAAGTTCTTCGAGAAATGAAAGAGAAATGACTAAATTTTAACGCACGTGCAGAGCCATTGTTTTACTGATTAAAACTTTTTTTCTCATTACCGTCGCCGTCGTGTTTTCGTAAGGTCCCTCATAAGTTCTACAGATATGCATCAGATTTGCAAAGATTTCCATCGAGTAGCAGTAAAATCGTTTACTCCATCAAATTAAAACTCAGGGCTGAAGGCAATCGTTTGCTTTGATGCTACCACTTTCCCTTACTTGCAATTTTCTCGAGTAAAGTGGGTCTCTTTTAAAGAGTTAACTCTAGACATTTATGGAGGACTGATCTCTGCTATAAATCTAAACTTAGAAGTATGAGATGAAATCAGCATATCTGGATTCCGCCAGAACTTAACAGAAGAAGAGCCAAGGAAACCTCTGGAGATTTCATCTACGTATTTGTTTAAAACAATTTCCTTAAAAGATTAAACTTTTGGAGCTTGCCTGTGAGGGTGAGAGTAGTTTAAAAGAAAAGAAAAGTAAAAAAAAAAACACCGAAGTTTGAAAGTTGAAATTATTAGGCCAATCCAAAAAATTCCAACGTTTACATTTGTTGATTGAAGTCGCTTTGTTGTTATGATTTACGTTCCCAACTAATTTGCTTCTTATATGTCAGAAATCACTGTAAATATATCTTCATTTGGAAATAGGTGGGCGATCAAGAACATAATGCAACCTGCGATCATTCCCAAATTTAACATCGCTCTTATTTCCTCTTATGTTTTCGCTGGCGGAAATCGCTGGCCGCAAACCTTACTGTCTTTTGGAATCACCGGAAATAGATGAAGCCCTCTTTGCTCGCAGGGCTCTGGTGACGTTCTTCACTACTCGGCAACACTATTTGCGAAGAAGTGGTATCATATTGCTTCGTTTTGACTGTGTTGTTTCTCTTTTTCTTATAAAAGCTTTTTGTGTCAGATTGTTGTAACACCGCTCGTTCTGTTAACGTGCCCTAAATGATCTCAATGACGAGATGACGAGTTTGAACTGGATCTTCGATTGCTATTCTTCCTTGTTCGCTGATTGAGATTTACTGTTTTGTACCCAAGAATACGGAAAGACAAGACACACTGGTTCCAGGTTAAGATCCAATTTTTTATATTAATTAGTTTTACGTAAATGTAAGACACACTTTTGAAGAACAAAGGAGAGCTAATATCTAAAAAGTTATCAGGTGTATTTTTTTATTCTCGTTTCATTTTACCATTTTAACTGACACTGTAAATGTCCTTTAACAACGTAAGCTCAAGATAGCACAAATAAATCACAACAAAAAAAGACATCTTATTTAGTTGAAATCGAAGTCTTTCGACAAGCCCTGAACGTTTGATCGCCATAAACAAGATATCATTTGCTAGCAGGCTTTCCAAACACAGAATACCTCGTTTTCGCGGCTCATAACGTTTTTCATAAGCGATATTCTCTGAGCCTAAAACTATCAACTTATTTCAACAATTATAAAACTTGCAAACAAAAATTCAACCATAGCAAAATGGTCGCACGAGAGCTCGCGGGTATCGCATAGAGGAAGTAATTTTGATTGGCTGATTTGATAACTAAAAGCCGTAGGAGTTACACGCTTCGTAGAAGACCTTGTATCAATCTCTATTTTTAGTTAAACATTTCCGGCGGGAAATGAGAGACATTGCCAGATAAAGACCCTTTCAACTTCACCAAGCACTGAGCATATGACCAGTAACCAGCTCAGGCGACCCAGTTAAATTACATTTTCACTCATTTGTTACCTCGTAGATTATATTGAAACAGAATTCCGAAATCTATACATTTCATTTTGATGTTGCTCCTTCTACGACGAACGCCAAATACGTAGATTTCAAGAAAAATAGACGTTATTCCAAACCGCGTCTTTGCAAAGTTTTATTTCTAACGTAGAATACTCTGCATCCGTGCAAAATTATTTTGCCCAAAAAATTTCACGTTTGCTCATTTTCCTCACATGGGCCTCGAACTATGAGTATATGAAAAAAAGGATTAACTTCCTGTGAAAAAAAAAAAAAAAAAAAAAAAAAAAAAAAAAAAAAAAGAGCCAAAATAGGAGAAAACGAGTTTTTGAAAGTTATATTTCCGCAAGGACGTTTGTAGCATAGATGATACCTTCATAACTCCCGGCCCGCGCAATTTCAGTTTTACGCTCACTACAAGATGGAGGATGCAGTACCGTGACCGAGACTGGCAACTAACAAAATAACACTACAGTTAGCCTAATTGGCACTGCGGTTAGCCTATATAGCACTCCGGTAAACCTAAATAGCTCTGCGGTTAGCCTTATTTAGCTTAGGTAGTTTGCAGTTAGCCTATATATTTGTGGTTAGGGCATCTAGCCAAAAAATTGCGGTAGCCAGCCGTCGGCGGTAGTCTTGTGCCTAGTGGTAAGGTTCCCGCTTTAAAATCGCTAGGGGCTATCTCTTTTTCTAACTTAAAAGAGTCGCTAAGTGTGATTTATAACTTTGATTTATAGTATCCTCCATCTTGAAGTGGACATAAGAAAATTACACGACCCGGAGCGATGAGAGGCGGCCGTATTTGTAGCCTAGGTTGTTTGCCAAAAGAACTGTTCGAAGATGCTTTCTTATAACTAAGTCATAGTTGCTTAAGTTATAAAAGTCTTCAAGTAATATTGCCAACCATAATCACGGTTAGCGCTAAAAATGTTGTTTTATATAGCGAAACAATATTTAATCTTTTGGAAGGAGAGGGAAGAAAAAGTCGGTAAGTTAATGCTCACTGAATCGTTGATAGAATTTTAACTAAAACAGGAAGACGAAGAAAATGATAAGCTCAAGCGCCGTTACTTACACTTTTTGACAACTCCTAGTCAGTAATGACTTCTTTAATTGGTTTAAAAGGTGTAATCAATTCAAACCGGAAATTATAATGGAATAGTAGTTCTCATACCGTCAAAAAAGTGGCGTGATTGATGACATTTTATTAATTAAAAAATACCAGCCGTACAACGTTCAGTGCTTGCCATCTGGAATCGTTGATCAGCTGAAAGAAGGTGACGTTCAGTTAAAATTGCGCTTGTCCTAAGAAATAATCGAGTGCTACTCGAATTAATCGAACAGATTATGAGATGCTAAATCTTTAAGGAGCAGTTAAATTTATGTGGTCATAGAAGAATCGAAGAAAATAATCCCTCAGTCACGAGTGTAAGGGGAAGACATTATTACTGAAGAAAAGATGTTACCAGGAGTGCTAAAACACCCACTCTTTCTTACGTGGTGTAAGAAAAGACAAGATCCTGCTGCATTCGGGTGAGAAATTTCTTATTTCAAAACCTTTTTGGATACATAAATGGTTAAACTAGACGTGTTTCTGTAAGACAATAAAATAAGAGTGAAGCAAGCTAAAACGATTTTACTGTGGTAGCTGGTCAAGGGTAGGTTTTTGTCTCGAAGTAAAAAACGCCGGTTCAACACCGAGAATCCTAATTAACATCCAGAGAGGAAGATATTATTTCCAGCTGGAATTTTTAATCCAGTTACTAGATTTTTGAGGAAGATGTGTTGGAATACGAGAAAAACACAACACTTAATAAGAACAAAACAAAACAAGAGAAAAAAAAAAAAAAAGGAAAACAAAGAAAACAAACAGAGTATTGCACTCAACTGTTTTCCCACCAGTTATCAGAATTGAGCCTTCAGCTCTGAGCTTTAATTTGATGGCGTAAACGATTGCCATCAGCCCTGCGTTTTAATTTGATGGAGTAAACGATTGCCATCAGCCCTGAGTTTTAATTTGATGGAGTAAACGATTTTACTGCTACTCGATGAAAATCTTTGCAAATCTGATGCATTTCTGTAGAATATTAGGGACCTTACGAATGCACGACGGCAACACCAACGTGATGCGTGACTTAGGAATAATATGTTCATTGTTCAACTTGTAAAATGTAAACGAATTATCCAACATCACAAGTAGCAACGATCGGCCTCACGCGCCTACCGGCGCGCGGGGAAATGATGATGATGATTAGTAGCAACGAAGTTCACGGTCAGAAAGAGGAAGAAAAATACACTGTGTTGTACCCAAGTGGAAAAGAAATGACTAGATTTTAACGCATGTGCAGAGCCATTGTTTTACTGATTAAAACGTTTGTTCTCATTACCGTCGCCGTCGTGTTTTCTTAAGGTCCCCAATTGCTTTGATGCTACCACTTTCCCTTACTTGCAATTTTTTCGAGTAAAGTGGGTCTCTTTTAAAAAGTTAACTCTAGACATTTATGGAGGACTGATCTCTGCTATAAATCTTAACTTAGAATTATGAGATAAAATCAGCATATCTGGATTCCGCAAAAACTTAACAGAAGAAGAGCCAAGGAAACCTCTGGAGATTTCATCTACGTATTTTTTTTAAAAAAAATTTCCTTAAAAGATTAAACTTTTGAAGCTTGCCTGTGAGGGTGAGAGTAGTTTAAAAGAAAAAAAAAAAAACACAGAAGTGTGAAAGTCGTAATTATTAGGCCATTCCAAAAAATTCCAACGTTATACATTTGTTGATCGAAGTCGCTTTGTTGTTATGATTTATGTTCCCGATTAATTTGCTTTTTATATGTCAGAAATCACCGTAAATATATCTTCCCTTGGAAATAGGTGGGCGATCAAAAACATAATGCAACCTGCGATCATGCCCAAATTTAACATCGCTCTTATTTCCTCTTATGTTTTCGTCAGCGGAAATCGAAGCAAAGCATGGCCGCAAACCTTACTGTCTTTTGGAATCACCGGAAATAGATGAGGCCCTCTTTGTTCGCAGGGCTCTGGTGACGTTCTTCACTACTCGGCAACACTATTTGCGAAGAAGTGGTATCATATTGCTTTGTTTTGACTGTGTTGTGTCTCTTTTTCTTATACGTTTTTGTGCCAGATTGTGGTAACACCGCTTGTTCTGTTAACGTGCCATCGATACCGGCCATGTCTAAACTGGATTCGCTTAAAATTAAAGTTCACGGAATGATCTCAATGACGAGAGGTAAAGTTGAAGCCAATGACGAGTTTGAACTGGATCTTCGATTGCTATTCTTCCTGGTTCTCTGATTGAGAACTGTTTTGTACCCAAGAATACGGAAAGACAAGACACACTGCCGGTTCCAGGTTAAGATCCAAGTTTTTATATTAATCAGTTTTACGGAAATGTATGTAAGACACACTTTTGAAGAACAAAGGAGAGCTAACATCTAAAGAGTTATCAGGTCGAATTTATTTTATTCTCGTTTCATTTTACCATTTTAACTGACACTTTGAATGTCCTTTAATAACGTAAGCTCAAGATAGCACAAATAAATCACAACAAAAACAGACATCTTATTAAGTTGAAATCGAAGTCTTTCGCCAAGCCCTGAACGTTTGATCGCCATAAACAAGATATCATTTGCTAGCAGGCTTTCCAAACACAGAATACCTCGTTTTTGCGGCTTAAAAGGTTTTTCATAAGTGGTACTCTCTAAAACTGTTAACTTATTTCAACAATTATAAAATTTGCGAATGTAAATCAACCATAGCGAAATGGTCGCACGAGAGCTCGTGGGTATCGCATAAATGAAGTTATTTTGATTGGCTGATTTGATAACCTTCAAATCAATCGGAAAAGCAGTGGGAGCTACACGCTCCGTAGAAGACCTTGCATCAAGCTCTATTTTAGTTTAACATTTTCGGCGAGAAATGACAGACATTGCCAGATATAAACCCTTTCAACTACACCAAGCACCGAGCATCTGACTGGTAACCAGGCGACCCGGCTAAACCATATTTTCACTCATTTGTTACCTCGTGGTTTATAACTGAAACAGAATTCCAAGCCTACTATACGTTTTCATTTTGATGTTGCTACTTTTACGACGAACGTCAAGTAGATTTCAAGAAAACTAGACATTATTCCAAACCGCGTCTTTGCAAAGTTTTATTTCTGTCGTACAATACTCTGCATCCATGCAAAATTATTTTGCCCAAAAAATTCCACGTTTGCTCATTTAGATGTTTCACTCCTCACGTGAGCTTCGAGCTATATGTATATAAAAAACAAGGATTAACTTCCTGTGAAACACGCCAAAAAAAGGAGAAAACGTTTTTTTTAAAGTTATATTTCCGCAACGACGACGGCAACGGCAACGCAAACGTCACTTCGCGTTACTTCTATTACTTTGCGATTATTCCAATTGACTCACCTTCTACAATGTTGGCGAAGTATCAGGGAACTAAATTGATAGGAACGGCGTTCAAGTAAGGAAGGAAAATGAAAAATTCACCGTCGTGTGCTCACGTTCTCCACAAAACCTTGAACTTGGTCATTTCACGTTGTTGTTTTGCTGATGACGGCAAAGAAATGTACAAAAACATATAACGCACGTGCAAAGCGATTGTTTTTGCTCATTAAACCTACTGTTTTGTGGCGTTCTCGTTGCCGTTGCCGTCGTCTTTGCTTTAAGTTCCCTAACACCTTCATAGCTCTTTGCCTACGCAATTTCAGTTTTACACCCACTTCAAGATGGCGGATGCTTACCGTGACAGACTGACAACTAACAAAATAACACCCCGGTTATCTTAAATAGCACTCCGGTTAGCCTACATAGCAATCCCGAAAACCAAAATAGCTCTCCGGTTAGCCTTATTTAGCTTAGGTAGTTTGCAGTTTACTCTATATATTTGTGGTTGGGATATCTAGCCAAAAAATTGCGGTAGCCAGTCGTCGGTAGTCCCTAGTGGTGAGGTTTCCGCTTTGAAATCGCTTGGGGTCATCTCTTTTTTTTAACTTAAAAAAGTGGCTTAGGGTGATTTACAACTTTGATTTATAGTATCCTCCATCTTGAAGTGGGCATAAGAAAAATACACGACCCGGAGAGATGAGAGGCGGCCGTATTTGTAGCCAAGGATGTTTGCCAAAGAAAGCGTTCGAAGATGCTTTCTTATAACTATGTCAGAATCTTTAAGTGATATTGCCAACCATAATCACGGTTAGCACTAAAAATGTTCTTTTATATAGCGAAACAATATTTAAACCTTTGGAAGGAGTGGGAAGAAAAGTAAGTTAATGCTTAATTCGTCGATATAATTTTTTATAAAACAGGAAGACGAAGAAAGTGATAAGTTAAAGTGTCGTTACTTAGGCTTTTTGACAACTCTAAGTTAATGACTTCATAAATTGGTTTTAAAGGTATAATCAATTCAAACCGGAAATTATAATGGAATATTGGTCCTCATACTGAAAAGATCCGTCAAGCAAGCGGCAAATGAATAAAAGGCACATTTAAGAGGGATTATCTTGTTGACCTAAATTTCGATTGTATCAGTTATTTTTCTTTTAGGACCTTCAGAGCTAGGCAATTTCGCTTTACTTTCTGTATTTATTTATTTTATTGCAATAAATATTATTAATATTTTTCATATCATTTTTATAGCGTTTAATAATATAAGGAATACGAGCTCGCTTAAAATACAAAGAAAGATCCTTATTCTAAAGAAAAAAGCTTAGGCCGGTTTTTAGCAAAGAATGTATTTGTAATGAGCTTGTTCTTTGCAACTGCTATTCATTGTATTATGTGGATAGATTATAACAGAAATTCCCAATTCAATTCAATTTCAATTCAATTCGTTTATTTTGCCATTAACCAAAAAATACAACATGAAGAATTAGGGTAATATGAAATAAGGGTCATCGATCTTTTTTGTAGATCAATAAAAAAACGAACGTGGTGGCGACAAATTGATCGAATGCGAGAAATTGGTTTGTTATCTACACTTTGACAATTGAAAAATTCTCACCTATAAACTAGGAATTTAATTAAGAGCGGAAGTCATTATTACCAAAGGGATTCAATGGATTTCTTTCTTCCAGAGTCGTGTCGAAAAGCATTTTTAGATGTTTATAATCATCTAAATTGGGTAGTTTGGTATCACTTTATTTATATTTTTAACAAGCGAGTAGAAATGAAAAGGAATACAAGGGCATTTATAATCTATTTTAAAAGGAAAATTAATGATAAAAACGTCAGTCACGATGTTTCGACGACTTATATGTCATCATTGCCAAATGTGGAGAAATTAACTTAAGTGGCATATATACATACAGAAATGGAAGCCATTATTTTTACGATTCCATCTATTCAAATATATTTTTTTGGCTATTCAAAGTGACACAAAAAAGAGGTGACACTGCAACTTTAAGACGAACAATCACCTAATATCATATACAAATACCCAAGATATCTCATTTTTGATTTCAGCGTTTTCTCAACACTTCGCGTGGGTTGACATTCATCCCTGCTTTTCGTTTTCCGCGTTTAGATTTCGAAGTTCAACATAAAATGTGTTTAAAATAGTTGCTGAGGTTTGCAGGTGGCAGCAAAGCATCATGCAAGTGAAAACGGAATTAAAGATCTTCAAAAAATGATCATTAAAAGATTTCTTATTTATTGATTCTTTCATCAACAGTTCAAATATACTGACAATTCAAATATTTCATGTTCATCTATTCACTTCAATGGGTATATTTTGAACTCACAATATTACCAGTTCCCAGTTGGTTTGACGGCTTATTTCGTAGAGCACTGTAACGGTATCGCTGAGGTCAGGGGTTGAAGTCCCGTTCAAGCTTTAAAAAAACACTGCAAACAGATCCTTAGGGTGGAGAAAAGACAAAGGCACAAAAGAACAATACAAACTAAAAAATAAACTGATGAGCACACTACTATGACGATAAAAATATGCCACGAGAAGATCGTATCTCTGCCTATCTGACGGAACCATGGAATTATCACGAACGCGGGAAAACAGGAAGTTGTTTATTTTTAATTATTTTGGTTCTTTCTTACTCCCACCCTCCATGAAAGGAATTCGATTCAGCAACTCGGAGATAAACCCAACTCTACTGAACATTATGACTAAGGTTGGGCTAGGAACTTCGACAGGGTGACAGACAAGCGAAATTTTAGTTGACATTTATAACAAAATAGAGACGCTGAAGTTCCTTTGAGCGGGCATTAGAGTGAAATTCAAGTGATTATCGTTACACCAAAACGAAAGTAATTATTCTAGCCAATCAAAACAGACGCAAAAACGACAATGAACGAAGCAAATTCGAAGAAAATACAAGCGTGAACCGGCGCGAAACGCGGTTAAACGCGTGCGACCAAACTACGATTGATTTTTGATTTTACTTCTCACTGGTCGAGAAAGTGGCGGGAATTTTTTGTCAGCCAATCAGAGAGTGGTTATTGGATTGATTTACTGCGATTTTTCAAGTTTTGTCTGAGGGAAGTATACTCAATTGAAATGCGAGTATAAGATGCGCCTAACTCAGGTCAATCACACCGGACGTAGCGGAATTGCAAACCTCTTTAAGAGTTATTGTCTGAGAAAACCAGGCAGGTGGTCAAAGATGGGGGTCGGCCAAATCATTCCATACTAACATCATAGATAGGTTAGGTGGACTTATGGATAAATATACTAAAGTTTGCTCTTCAAGTGTTTTGGTATAGGAGATATGAGATCCACTCTCCATCACCCCCTCAGGTCCTAGTTTTTCTGGTAAATTTGACCCAAATTTGACAGCCAGCAAAAACTGTACAATCTAGCGAACGAAGTTCATGTTTTGTACCTGATATGAATGGGCATTGAACTTCTTGTAAAAAGCCAGAGATATGCGAAATAAGCAAAAGTCACTTTACAACATTTAGTTTTGGAATACCTATATTTCGTATCTGCAAATGAACAAGAAATTAGCCATTTTCGACTTCACGCAGAACACACAACTAAAACTTCAGCAAAAACTGGATGCCAAAACCAAACACTCTTACCTTCCATCTATCAAAATCAGCAATAATCTTTTTGGGCCATTCAAACAGTAAGATGCTACATCACCTCCATTTCTCTTACTACTCGATGTCATGTACAGCACGACACGACGCAATTAATGTGCTGTTTAAGCCGCTCCTGGATTTCGCATTGGGTTTGTCTTAAGTTAAAAATATTCAGTTGATCAAATTAGTTCCACAAAAAATTTAAATCCCCTCTCTTGCGAATTGAACGGAAAGAAAATTAAGAAAACGCGAAAATAAACAAAACGACGCCATGTTGAATTTGTTCACTCGGGATAGACTGGGAACTAGTTGATTGGTTGTAAGGTAGCCAAGGCTGGCCACGGATGATTGTTCCACGCTGTTTTTCAGAAGTAAGCTTTTTGATTTAAGGAAGGCTGGTTTAGGCTCATGCCGTAAGTGGCAAGGAATAACAAACTGTTGGGAAATGAAGATACCAACGATAGTTACAACCATTTTCCTTGCTTATTAAATGGCCTACATGTTGTTATGCTTGCTGGGCAGGGAATATCGTTTTGAAATTTAATTTGCATTTTGTGGGCTTTGATTAGGTGAAGTTTCTGGGTCAAGCTGTCTTGTACTGTCAAAGACGGAATTACAACAAATCAAATAAGAGCCAAAAACACAAGAGTAATTTAGAGAAACTACCGTAGCCCAGTTGGAAGTCTTGTTTGTAGATTCACTTGCAGAAACTCTATTTTGTTTCAATACAAAGGGAAAAAATCCGAAAAAACAACGTCATATTCTTTTATATCGTAACAGACTATACACGTACGAAAGTATTTTATGACAATTTTGTTCTTACCATATTTACATTTATTACGTGACATATGGGCTTCGCTCCAGTCTTTTGCGACAGTATTTACATTGCACTCAGAAGCGTAATGTACAACGCAAAATGAGCTGCTTATTTTCAACTGTTGCCAGTGTATGCGGTCCAACACCATACGCGCCAAATAAGCTTTATGTTATTCCTCTCAAATCATGCAGAAAGGATTTAACAGATTATCTAACTAATCTGGGTGTCAGTCGATCGAAGTCGAGGCTTAGGGACACGGATTAACGAGGCTGATGTTATTCTCAATCGCGCCGGATTGCATTCTCTATCAGAGGAAGACAGCGAAATGTCCAAAGCTCAAATACGAATTAACAACACATTACCAGAAGTTAAAATCCAGTTGTTCTCACCCATCTCACAGAGGTGAAGCGAAAAAATTAAAAAATCCTCGTCGGGTAAACAAACAGGTGTCGGAAGAAATATACCAGGAGTTTCAAGTTTCAGTTCTAATAGGATCCGGTATGTACAATAAGCCAATATTTAAATTATTTTCTCGCAATTCACCTTTTTTTGGTAATTAATTTACTCTTTATATGTTACCTTAAGATATTTTCACCTTACGTGTAGTTTCTTATCAGTTCGGAAATCTGTGCTAATTTATCAAATGCGTTGTTTTGTAACAATGTAACAAACATCTCATTCAATTGAAATCAACATTTCAAATATTGTTTCAGCCCTGTGTATTATAAACACTTGTCGAAAAGGCCATTCAAGCAGATTTAAAGTGGAGGATGCTACCTCAAAATTTGAGGACAAGCTTAAGGTGAATGTTTTGAATTAATAGTAAGATTACTGTTCCCTTGGACCGATATATAACTTCTTTATTTATTCGACCCGGAGACAATTTTGTGATGATCCCAGTAGAGTTTAAGAGTTAGGCGTTGCAGATTCTACGTTAACTTGATGTTATTTGTCTATTCTCTGATTAGCGTTCTTGACGGTCCGGCAGCTCCTCCTTCCCGTCTCCTATCATATTTATCAAGGTATCAAAGCGGAGATAATACAGCCAAAACTAATTTTTTGTTAATTTGTTGTGTAAGTTTTCAACAGCAGCTTTTATAACCAAAACGCGCATACTCCCAAGGGCCTTCTGGTGTACATGACAAGCCAGAATGACAAATCCAACGCTTTTATTGAAAGCAAATGACGTATTCAGTGAGGGCTCCTAGCTAAAGGTAAATATTTCGCTTCACGACATGTGTTCATTGACAGACCAACGGAACTAGCAAAGTTCAAAATAAGTAAACAAAAGATCGGAAGCAAAAACAAACATACCTTGGAAAAGGCAGTTATCTATAGGAAAAAGGAAATTCCAACCCAATGGGTATCTGCAAGGAAAATTCTTTTTTCTAAATATCAAGCGCAGATTTTCCGTCAGTTATCTTTAGTTTTACGCAGTTTATTTTAAAGGTTGAACAATTCCATGACACTGTTTCTACTTATTTCACACATCCAATCGGATTGCCTTGCGGTAAAAGTAGAGATCAGATTTCAGCTTTCCTCAGTGATTCAGAGGGGAGCGTGTCGAGTAGAGAGATTAACCTAGGAGGGTCAATTTATTGAGTAATAACTGTGATCAGTTTGCTTATACATTGTACAGAGATTTGTTTTACTAGTGTTATGTAGTACAAGTGTCAAATAACGGTACTTCTTTCGAAGTTACTAAACGGAAACTTTCTTATAAAGGCATTGCAATTTTTGTTATTAAATACAACAATTCCAGTTGTTCATCCTTTAGCGTGCTTTATCGAGTTGTGAAGAACGCGGGAGTTGGATATCTCTGATTTCTTGACGGTGGAAATGTACATCAAAAGCCGCGCGCTCAAAAAAAATCCAATAAAGTTATTTTTTCACGCTATTGCGCGGTTCTGCTGGTTCTATTTTGAGCATGATTCGTTCATGTCATTATTTGTTCAGATCTTGAGCTGTTTATCGCGACAAACAGACGTTTCTAGCAACAATGCGCCGGCGATAGGTCCTTCCCTGTCCCCTTCCTACCTAAAGTAAAAATAAGTAGGTCCCAGTCCCTTGAGAGTAATCCAACTCAAGATGGCGTCGTTCTGTTTAGTTCGTATTTCTTTTAAAATTTTTCCTTCTGTTAAATTTGCCAGAGAGGGGTTCTGATTTTTTTGGGACCGCTTTAGTCAACTGCATATATTTAACCGTGGAGAAATCCAATGTGGAAACCAAGAGCGGCTTAATCGGCACATTGCTTGCGTCGTGTCGTGCTGTACATGACAACAAGTGGTAGGAGTAATGGAGGTGGTGAAGCATCTTGCTGTTTGAATGGCCCAAAAAGATTATTGATGATTGTGATAGAGGGAAGGTAAGAGTGTTTGGTTTTAGCATCCGATTGTTGCTGAAGATTTAGTTGTGTGTTCTGCGTGAGTTGGAAAATGGCTAATTTCTTGCTCATTCGCAGATGCATAGGTATTCCAAAACTAAATGTTGTAGAGTGACTTTTGCTTATTTCGCATATCTCTGGCTTTTTACAAGAAGTTCTATGACCATTTATATCAGGTACAAAACACGAACTCTCTTCGCTAAATTTTACAGTTTTTGCTGGCTGTGAAATTTGGGTCAAATTTACCAGAAAAACTAGGACCTGAGGGGGTGATGGAGAGTGGATCTCATATCTCCTATACCAAAACACTTGAAGAGTAAACTTTAGTAAATTTATCCATAAGTCCACCTAACCTAACTATGATGTTAGTATGGAATGATTTGGCCGACCCCCATCTTTCAGCTTTTTCAGATTTTGCCCGGTTTTCTCAGACATTGACTCTTAAGTTCGCTTTGAGATCCACATTTTTCCAGTACGATGGATTGACTTACGAACAACAAGTTGGCAGCCATGGTAATCCTAGTCTCTACAGTGATAGAAAACGTTTACACGGTGGAATCTGAAGAAAAAACCTAGTCACTCGCGCACTGTATGTCTAAGTCATGGAAACGTTACGTGGACGATACCTGTACCATCGTCGGCACGAAAGTTGACAGTTTCTTACAAAACCTCAGTAGTCAACAACTAACAATCCGTTTCACAATGCATGGAAACTGAGATTGATAACAAAATTCCCCTTCTTCACACTTTGGCTTCATGAGATTCGGATGGATGCATCACTCTACCAGTATTTACAAAAAGCCTACGCACACTGACCAATGCCTAGCCTTTAAGTGCTCATACGATCGATCCAAACACTTCTTAACTAAACTATTGGTCATCTTTCAGGAGAAGAAGCACTTGTCATCAGTTCTTGTTTCTAAAGGATGTCCGAATTCGTTTGTGAAAAACATCACTAAAACCAAGACACAAAAAGCCGGAAAAGAACCTGCATATAAAATAAACTCCACTGCTCTTCGCCTTTGCTTGCAACAGCAAGACAACGGACCACTTTTAAGCCTGACAGAAAACTTAGCACCGAAGCGACCTAACGACGCTGTAGATCGGAAAGAACAAGACGGAGTAGTCTTCAAGATTCCCTGCGAATGTGGCAAGGAATTGGAGAAACTGGAAGAATAATGCATGTCCTCAGGCGTTTCAGAACATGCTAATGAGACCGGACCCTATCCGTTCTGGGACAAGGTTAAGTTTATTGACCGCCACTCACACTGGCTCACTCAGAAGGAGTAAAAGAGGCTTTTCACAATAAGAATTCATACAAATATCATCAATAGGGATAATGGAACTGAAATTGACCGAAACGTGGATGTCCACGATGAAAAGGCACAACAGCCGATAGGTATTACAGTGGACCCCTGAGGGAACAGCGAGGATCGAAATCCGTCAGTCACAAGAACCAAATCGAGGATCGAAATCCGCCAATCCTCACGGTGCAACATACTTATGTTGATACACAGTCAGTCGATGCCATGGCCTGATAGCGGTCGCAGGAGACGTTGCGATTAACACCTAGCCTACACAATCGTGAGACAAACGATTAATTTTGATCTACCCATAATTTTAGCTTTAAAAGTGGTTATAACTAAACAAAAGCTCGGTGACCCTCGTTCTTATTGTGGAACTGTAATGAGTATGTTGAGATACAACTTTAGGGGGTTCAGAGCCACCTTAAATTTTAGAAAATAGTTCTATAATGAAAAAATGAGGGTTAACCGAGCTCGTTTTTGGCCCTGTTCGTGATATGCAGGCATTTCAATCACGTATAATCCAATTCAAGTTACGGATAAGAATGAGGATGCACGAATTTTAAGTTCGAATTTTATGCTTGAAGTACCGGTTGACGCGATTGAAATACGGCGTAATATCTCATTTACAGGTTAGTTATCATAAAGTTAAAAACGCGGTTGAGTATTTTTACAGATAAACTTTTATTTTTCTTCATTTCTCAATGAACAATTTTTCTCTGGATAATACACTTCCCAATTCTTTTCTTTTAAGTAGTGTTTTTCGTTTAGCACAGAACGCCTACTTTTTTATTGGCTTCTTTGCCTTCTTTACTGCGACTGCAATGCGGGCATAAGTATATAATAAATATGTACATTTTTTTTGCATAAGCATCATCTACATTTATATGCATATGGTACAAGGTAAAGTAACAAGTACGGGTAATCAAATGGTGACAACTAAAATAAGGAATAGTTTCACGCGCGTTTTGTTAAAATTCTAATAATCTTCCGAACCTTTAGGTGAGGGAAATCGTTAGAATTTTGACAAAACGCAAGTGAAATTATTTCCGAATTTCATAATTATACCATTTGATTACCTTTTAATTTCATGGTTGACAAATGACCCTCACTGAAAATCGCGAGTTTTTGACTTGTCTATGTATCAAGAAACTTTGCAACAGCAATTTTGTAATTTCACGTGTGAAATTATAAATTAGCTCTGAAATTTCTCGCCAAAATTAAGGAGTTTTTTTTTTGTCACCCATGTTATTATAGATAATAATGACACGACCAATAATTGAACGGCTAGTAGGTTATAAGCAGAAAAAGTACGCTTGCAAGCGTTGAAACTAAAACTTTTAAACGTTCTACATAGATTGTTGCATGAGTGCTTCATATCTCTGCAATTTAAGAGACAACATATTTAGAGCGAGCGGGTCTTTGTAAATGGTTGCAAATTTGAATATGAAAAGAGTGAAGTCCGTGCACAAGGAAACCTAATTTTACCAAAGAATGTCGGATATATGGATATAATCATATATTTTGGTGGGTTCAAAATTTCTGCAAACAGCTGTATATATATGTATATATGATCAAAAAATCTCAAAATGTAGAATAGGATATTAAAGTGCTTTATAAATGTAATATTTTGTTATGCAGAAGTGGATAAGTCAAAATCATTCAAAACTGTTTGTGGGACGATTTTAATTCGTATATTATCCTCAAAAAAGAAAGTTGAAAACCGAGAGGTTTTGAGAATATGTTACGCATGACTGGGATCCTCTCTTGCTGGTAGTGCCTTGTTATTTTTTTTGTGACAGTGGTGTTTCAGGTTCGTGTTGTAGTTTATGGATAACTAACAATTGTTCCACAAGCTCGCGTTGGATATAACATGATAGATAACCAACGAGTTGGCTATGATCATCTCCTGTTCAACAAGCGCGAGTGGAATAATAGTTATCCTTAAACCAAGCCTGAAACAACACAGTATCTTTTTTCTTAGTATATTTCGCGAAATAATTGCTCATTATGTAGACCTATAAGAGATGTACAAGCTACGTATAGCTTCCAAAATTGTGTTGGCAAATACAAGTTGGCAATTGTGAATGAAATAACAACAGTTTGGAAACATGTTCTCATATTGCGACAGCTAGCGCAGGTCTTAATAATCTCGTCAACGTTTTGTGACGTGTGAACGTTTGTTAACAACCGTTGTCAAGTAATACATTGTTTACTTCAGACGTCAGAGAGAAGGATATAGAAAACAAATTGCGTACCAACTTTGATTTACTGAATGATAACGTCGAGTTAATTTTGTGGATGTCTGCTGGCTTATCAACTTCTTGGATTTTTCCAACTTTGCATGGCTACGTTTCGAGGCGCATTATCAAACACTAGAAGATGCATACATGAGTTTCACTGGGACTTTATAAACCAGCAGTAAAATTGGAGGTGCTGGACATCCTAAAAAATCAGATTCTTAAGTGATGATATACCTTCACAAACAAGTCATTATATAATGAAAAAGAAACAAGAAATGATGGTACTAAAGTTATCGCTGTTCACTTGTGTTGTTTTCCTTAGCCCTCCCTCGGGTCATCTGGCTCCTTTTTTTAGGTAGCCCTCCTTTTAAGGGAATTATCATTAATTACATACCCCGTCTCTTGTTAGAATTCTACCAGCCCACTCCACTATCATAATCCAAATAGAACCCACAGTTTTTATTTTAACGCTAATTAAAAAAAAAAAAAAATAGAACAAAGGGTCTCTTCCTTGAACAAATTGCAGCTGTCTTACTGCCTGTTCTTATTTTCCCCGAAGTTCACCAGCTACTTTTCAACAGAACAGTTACACATAGGATATCTCAGAGACATTGCTATTTGTGCTGTCGAGCCTTCCAAATCTAGGTCTTTGACCTGTAACAACCTGACAACCATCACTGTTGTTATTGTTGCAGTGTGTCATTGAATCTTGTTGCAAACCCAGAAACCTTTCAAGCCTAGACCTCCAAACAGATCTTTCCAAACGACTGTTCCAGTCGATAAAGCCATGTTCCCTTAGCTCAGAAGGTAGGTATATACAATCCACGTCATCAATCCTTATAAAAACCAAGCTGTTGTCCCTTTTCTTTACAAGCCGATGTATCGCAAGGTCAAGTTCGTACTGGCAGTAAGGACTCTTCACAAAATGTTTTGAAAACAACGCTATGACTTTGTAGCTGCTGTCTACACTGTCTGCCATGCAGTCTCGGAAAGGAATGCCGGCAATAAAATCCCTGTAGTGTATACAGCATGTCAAATCATGTTTTTCTTCGAGAAGGGGAAGGAGCTTTCTTGTCATCCATAAACGGTCTTCATTGCTGTATATTATAAAGGCGTGGTATTTGAAATCTATGGACAACAAAGTCAAAAGTTAAAATTCCAAATGGCTAGATGAAAGGGCAAATGCATGTGTCATATTAACTGTTTGGTAAGGTACGGCCTTTACTTGTGTATATTTCCAGCCTCATGGTTGAAGGCCACGGCAGATGCCTCAAAGAGATCGTGTGTGGAGCAGATAGGGCATTGATACGTAATGGTAATAGGATTGAGTGGAGTACAATTCAGGAAGTAATCGAGCGAGTAATTTCAAAACGGCCGAGCGCGTAATTGCGATTTGAAATTATGAGCTCGATTACCCCTGAATTGTACGACACGAAGACCTATTACCAATGAATTGTGTCAATAACAAAATGCGAGAAACTCAGACATGAAATATTTAATGTAAGCACAGGCATCCTATTTAATACATCAGCCTAAAGCTCAATTTTCTAAAGCTGTCCATGAGTCTAAATACCATAAAAAATTATTCAAAATAAAAATAAAAATTATATTCCAATTTCATGGTTCGAAAAACTCGGGAGGGCACTAAAAAAAAATTTAATACGGGGAGGCTCCGCCCCGAGGTCCGGGGGTGTTTCTGCAATTGTTGTTTTTGTTTGTGCTCAGTCCAGAATAGCCGCTTATTATGTGGGACTAAGGCCTTCTTTCGTCTTCTTCAATCAATCTCCTCGTATTTATCGAGCGAGCTTTCACTGGTATGGTCGGTGATTTGTATGACCTCGCTTTGTGGTTGTCCCGCTTTCTTTAGTTTGGCGACGACAGACGACTTTTTGGTCGAATGGTTTGAAGAATTAGTGCGCGTCTCCTCAAAGATGCTGTTGATGTCATTACTCCTTCCTTAACGGCTTTGTTTAATACCTCCCCTCAAACAAGATCTTTCCCTTCTATATGGAAAACCGCAAAGGTTACACCCTTGTTCAAAATGGGTGATTAACAGAATGTATCTAATTACAGGCCGATTTCGATCCTGCCCACGATTAGCAAAATCTTGGAAAAGGCGGTTCACACTCAGCTTTATACCTATTTAACAGAAAATAATTTAATTTCGCTCAACCAGTTTGGCTTCAGATAAAAGTCATGTACTGTTACTGCTGCTTCTCAGCTTTCTGATCAGATCCTTCACTCCATGGACAATGGTTGCTTGACCGGAGCTGTTTTCTTGGACCTCGACAAAACGTTTGACACCGTTAATCTCTCATTATTACTCGAGAAGCTGTCAAACCATGGTGTTGATGATGGTGCCAGAAACTGGTTTACCTCATTTCTGACGAACAGGAAACAAGTGACGAACTGTTACGATGTGTGCTCCGATACTGCTCCTATTTCGATCGGTGTTGCTCAAGGTTCCATACTAGGCCCTCTATTTTTTATAATTTACAAGAATGATTTACCTACAGTTCTGGAGTTCTGTCGTAGTGTGCTACATGCGGATGACACCGTTCTTTACTTTGCCTCTAAATCAGCCATGGATTTAGAAAGTAAAATTAATACAGACTTTGGTCGTGTATGTAAATGAATTCGGACAAACAAACTTACTCTGAATGTTTCGAAATCTTAATTCTTGTTAATAGGTAGTGGTTTTCGCCTAAGTAAAGTTGGTTCAATTCGTATTTCTGCTGATGACACCCCTCTTGATAACGCAGACTCTTAAACGTACTTGGGTATTGTTATTAACAACCGACAACAACTGATCATATTGAGTCTGTCCGTAGCAAAACTAGCAAAAAGTTAGGTCTCTTGAGGTGTATTAATTCATGCCTCCTCCTTAGCGCAAGAGTTACTTTTTTAATAGTTCTATTTTACCTCTATCTGATTATAAGGATATAATCTAGGATGATAGAAGAAATGCCACTTTGATGTCTGAGCTACAAGTGTTGCAAAATAAGGCTGCTCGCCTTATAATAGATCTTCCTGCCCATTCATCTGCATGTGAGGCGCTTAAGAGACTTGGATGGAAGCCCTTAGTGCACCGTAGAATGGAACATCTTGCTGTTTTAAATAATATCTGCAACTCCACTGCCAATAGAAAATAGGATCACTGGTCGTCAATTAATTTTAGTTCAGAAATCTGAAACAGATTAGATCCCGCGATAAGGGAAGCAGAGCCACTGACTGCTTTTAAACGTGGACTGTCAAAAGCCATTTTACGATCCTTTAATTCTACTTTTAACTTTTGTGTATAGATTTTTTCCATTGATTAAATTTTTATTTCTTCTTGGTAATTTTCTAGAGGATTCCTCATTAAAGATTACCCTCATCAAGGTTTGAAATTCGCTTTCCGCCAAGGCGTAGAGTCTGTGCCAGGTTCTTCACAATGCTGCCAAGTTCGTGTTCACCCATCCTGGACTTGGCTTACCAAACTTTTGGGGAGCCAAATTATTGCCAAGTACAAAGGCCCGGAGGTTCGCATTTATAAGGGTCGCCTTTTGAGAAACTTTTCAAAGAGTCTGACAGTATTTCTTCGACCGCGGTCCCTGGCTCGCATCTCTTGCGGTGTTTTTAGGTGTTTGGCCGTCAAGCCACAAGCACGGGTCTTCGTTGACTGAGTTATCGTTGAACCGTACGCATTTCGCCATTTCTCCTTTGTCGACCTGGATACACACAACTTCAAAGCCCTGTACGTAAGCGTCGTAGTGGTCTTGGCGGCCTTGAATATCCGAAAAGCTCGGACAAGTTTATGAAGTTTGCATTGGTAAGAGCGACTCCACTGATGTCACTTAACAGGCCACTGGACAAATTTGACTCTCAGTTCTTCGGCTGAGTTGTACGGCTGGGCGCGATTTCGTCTCTTGCCGTAATCGTTCATTCTCAGTTGTTTGGCTTTTGCATTCACCACTGCCTTTCAGGATGCAAATTCCCTGCTATTTATGATGCTGGGTGTGTGGATAAGTTTCTCTCCAGGGCCGCTTGCATGACTTTGAGAGAGTCCGGTTCGTATTCGGAGCCATCTTGTTTTCTTACTTCTACGTAAAATTTTTGCAAAACCTCGTCCAAAGTTGCGGGCGCCATTATTACCACGTTGACATCTATGTTTCGCGTCTTTGTCAAGGATGACCAAACTCTCATCCATGTTGCTGTTCTTCTATTTGTTTTTATTTTCTGCCTGATTGAGGGTTTCTTGAATTAGCGCGTTTGAACTGAGAAGAAACTTGGAATCGTCTGGTGCTGGTAGTTTGTTTGTTTCCATCAGTGATAGTTGTTTCTGTTAGGACAGTTCGCTTGCTCGCTCGATTTATCGTATTGTCAGCTTCGACAACTGTATCGTTTTCTTTCATTTCAAGACTTTCTCAGTCAATAGTATTAAAACGGTTGTCAAAACCTAAAGAAAACATCTGAATAAAAGTCATTGGACCAGTTAATTTCATACATTCTTTGTTTTCAAGCTGAACGTGGGCAACCTGCTCAGTAAAGATTTTCCTAGATTTTCATCGGCTAGTAAAATTTAGTGCTTAATTGTCATTGGCTGTTTAACTGTCGGATTTGACCTGCCCAATTAAAAGGTGCTTGTAATAACCAATCAGATTCGACCATTTTGTTATTAACACAATCAAAACATATACAGCCTCACACCTGGACTTTTTTGATTTCATGAGCCGGAGGAGGAGGAGGAGGGGATATTGTTATTTACAAAAGCATGGAAGCTATGACATTAGGGGAAATGAATTGGGTCAGAGACAAGAAATCTATCCATAATAATGAGGTGCCTGCCAATTAAGTACCGAACCTCTACAGGGGGATTCTAATTTCATTACAACGATGTCCTCTTTATTGAGGAATAACATGACGACCCATGCAACCATACTACACCACAGCGCATCACACCATACCATATCACACCAAACTTTTTGATGCAGGCAAGAGAACACAAACCTGAAGGCAAGGGTTTTCTGAGTCTCGGCTTTCGTCTCCAGCACCAAACCAATGGAACAATAACCAATACTAGTCCGACCACGATTCCAATCGACATGGCCACATAGCCGGCAATTCCGTGAGTGGAATCTAGGTAGAGAAAGCCAAAATAAAAATTTATCGCTACCCAACTTGGGACATGACACCAAACATGAAAAGCCAGCTTTCTCAGAGGTTTTTTGCTAAAATTTAGTTTCAGACCGATTAGTGAAATAATGAAACGAAATATTTAGACCAAACTTCGCGAGTTCCGCAAGGGAGCTTATAATGAGCTAGGGTCATTCTAGGCATACATAAAAGTTAGAAGTAAAACGAAACAACGTTTCTTCAGTGGTTTAGTTCTATCGCAGATCCCCATTTTACAATCGAAATACTTGCCTGTTGGGTAGTTTGTATTTGTTGAAGAAGGTGGTTCTCCTAGGAAAAAAAAGCGGACATACTTTAAGGCGCGGTCGACCGCTATATATTTAGCCTAACTGAATTCCTTTTAAATCCTGGAAATGCTATCTTTGGAAAATGCCCCAAGCCCAAAACCATTCTGATCAGGCTATAACACTGGAAATCACAAAAGCAATTTTGACTTATTTCCTCCTCTTCCCAACAAACACACTCCATGCCGACGCGAATTAACGGTGTTGGTGATTTAAGTGGGCTGTGCCTGAGTAGAGGGCATTTGGTAAGAAATGCCAATCACATTTCATAAATTAACAGGAACCTTTCTGGATTGGCTTGTTTGTTTTACCATCGGTTTTAAATTAGTTAGAATGCTATTTTCAGCTTTTTTTATTAAACCCCACAGTACAGTTAAGTGCACTGTTTGCTTGAATGTCTCCAGGTCGAGTTCGATTGAGTGTATTCCGGAATAAGATGAAGCAGAAGACCTGCTAGGTTTATCTTTTAAGTAAATTTGGGAAGACACTTCTGCAAAGTTTCGCTGGCACATGATAATTTAAGAGCAATTTTGTACTCCCGTAACTCCAAAACCTCTTTAGTGGGATTTCTTGTCAGCATTGTGTGGATTCCTATCCCGGAATAGGGTCAATCGAACGCACCCTCATTTACCTGCAGTATGACGATCTGTACTTGGCAGTCTGGTAGGTGTAGAAGGAACTGTGTCAATTAAAAATAGAGGAGTAATTATTTCGCTAAAAGTAAACCAATGAAATGATATATTACGATGCCGTGTGTCTTAATGACATCACCGATCTTTATCAGGTTATTTAGAATGAAGGACGTATTCTCGAACAGGCACAAAAACAAACAAACAAACAAACAAACAGACAAACAAAAAAGCGAACACCAGACAAAAACAAATATTTCACCAGCCGTATTCATTCCCGACTCATTCAAACCGCGCACAGGGGTAAAGGAAAATCCAGCTGGCCGAATCTACAAACGGTGTCTTCAAAATCACAACCCGTTATGGCTCAATATCTCGCTTGGTTTTTAAAACGCCCATCCCCTTCTGCCACAACAGGGAAAGCTCCACGAAGTCAGCATCGATGATACGAACTAATTTAACAACAGTTTCAACATTTCAAGAATCTCGGCTACCTTCTGGATGTTCTGTCGTATTTGAAGGAGTTTTAGGTTTCGTGGTAACTAAAACAGTAGGAAAAAAAAAGACCAAGAAAAAAATCAATGATATTGATATTGATTAATTATATAAGATAAAGACGTGTGTCTATGAATAACAGCGAGTTTTAGAAACTACTACTGCGACGTCAACGAGAACGCCACAAAACAATATGATTTAATGAGAAAAACGAAGGCTCTGCTCGTGAGTTATAAAATTTGGTACATTTCTCCACCTTGCTCGGCCAAACAACAACGTGAAATGACCAAATTCAAGGTTTTGTGGAAAGCGTGAGTACATGACGGTAAATTTGTCATCCTCTGTCTTAACTTGGACGCAGTTCCTATCAATTTTGTTACTGGATAGTTCGGCCAGATTGTACAAGTTGAACGAATTGGAATAATCGGGAAGTAGGACAAGTAACACGACCATATATTTTCAAGCGACGTTTTCGTTGGCGTTGCTGTCGTGGTTTCTTAAAATCCCTAGTATGTGATCAGTATCCTACCTTCTGGATGTTCTGGTGTACTTGAAGGAGTTTTAGGTTTCATGGTAACTGAATCAGTGAAAAAAAAAAAAAAAGGACAAAAACATCAATTGATGTAGATTAATTATATGAGATATAGGGTTGAGTCTATGAATAGCATGTGTTTGGTGTAAAAAATGTATACAGTCTGGCTTAGGCCTTAAATTAAGCATAGAGAGGCATTTTTATCCGCACGTTTGAATTTCATATGTAAGTTTCCATAATGTAAATTTCTCATGGAACAGCAGAAACTCAAGTGCGTGAACAACAAAGGCGTGTATGATAATTTTTTTTACAGTTTTTACATGGGAAAAAAGAATATCGATTCTAATCGGCTCTCTTGATGATAAGGCTCCGAACTATGGGCCCCACAGACGTACATAGCGCTGGAATTCTGAATTATGAATCTGGCCTAAAATGGTTAAGGAACCAATCAGAATATCTCAACACGAACCAGTTATAAGTTATATAAATCAAAAGATCAATTACTCCAATCTTGTAATTATATTTCTTGTAGCGGTTGTTTAAGTTGGTTCCATAGGGTTATCACTTTTCATATGACATCCCCCAAAATGCAATTATTTACAACAAAACTGTGTTCTCGAATCCTTGCTGGTAAGACAATGACTTTATATCTTGAATTAAAACTACTCAAACAGAGCCATTTTTCAGTGTATATGCTAATTTTTCCAATTTCCTTTGGCGAAATCTGGAAATTTTCACAGCCGAAGATAGATTCTTTACTTTTTTACGAATTTGTGGTTTTTACCACTACGTAAAAAGGTGTCTCGCAAATTGTTGGAAAAATTGAGCCCTGAGAAGAGCAAATTGTTTGTTTACTTAAGGAAAGGCGAGAAAATTCAGATGAAAGTTTTATTTTCACGGACAATAATTACGTCTTAGAATAGGAATTCGCCAAGATCGCTATTTTTGGGCGTGCGTAAACTTTAGAACAGGAACTTCTTGTAAATGTTGGATAAAAGTTTGATGCGAACTACTTGGTTAAATTTTACAAGATATGAACAGCAGTATTTCGGTTTATAAAATTAATCTTTGAGATGCTTTTCTGTTTCTTCTACAGGGCTGTAATTTGAGCAGTATGGTTGACTTTACCAGACATTACACATTACCAAAGCTCGCATCGTCAGTGCGCGCGCGAGGTTATCCTAGGGAGACAGCTTAGGCAGTATTGAATTATACCTTCTTCGTCACAATGTTTTCCTTTGTAGTTCTCAGGACAGTGACAGCTGTATGCACGAACAGAGCTGACACAAGTGGCACCATTCTCGCAGAAATTTCTCAGCTTACAATAATCTACATCCGAGTAATGAATAAAAGAAATAATAAAATGACAATGAAAACAAAAACAAAAATAGTATACCGTAATTCAGTTACATAGACAAACGCCCCCTCCCCTACCTCCCTCTTAAGTTATCATCCTCATTTATGCCCATTGTATATTTGGAGAGGAGCCTGTTGGCATAGCAAACGCTATGACGTCAAAGTATTGCCAAACAAAAGAGTTATGTACATTGTTTGCCTACATAATCAGATACAATTTTTCTAACCTTTCATCATTTCACAAACAGTACAGAAACCACGAACTCTCGTAATACACCCGCGCCGCGTAGAAAGTATGTCAGTAGTACAGAAGTTTGCATTGGTTACTCAGCCGTCGCTTTCCCGGGGAGACCAAGTCGTGACTCCGCGAATCGACGTCCAATTCGTCAGGTTATTCTAATTTCAGTTTTGATGGGCTGCTTTCTCATAGAAATAATTACCAAGGACGGTGCCTCCTAATAGAATATTTTGCCCAGCTTATGATTATGCGGGAAAAGCAGAGTAACATAGGCCTTAGCCGCTATTGGAATTTTAACAGAAAATTGGCGGTTACCACGCATGTTTTAGAGATAATTGAGCAATAATTATTTTAAAAAGGTTTAAAATAAAATGCAATATACGGCGTTTTTGGAACCTCAATCATCCCTTAGAAATGTACAGTTACCCCATTTTTTCAATGATAATAACGCTTAAATAAAAGATCTGCTTTCCCGCATAGTCATAAACCTAGAAAAATATTAGTAGGCACCGCTCACGGGAAACCCGAGTTTCTCGGAACATCCTGAGATGCACAGAATGTATACGCAGTAGCAAAAGAAAGCACCGTCCTTCAATATTTAAAGACAGCTCACAAACGTAACAGATACCTGGAAAATATGCTGGAAAATCGGACGCGGTATTAGTGAAAGGGAGGCCAATAACCTTGGAAACCATAACAAAAAGAGAGAAGAGCATATTCAGTATAATTCTTCAACATCATAATCACCAGAAGGACCATTTCTTGTGGCCATGTCGAGTTTGCATGAGGAACGCGCGAGTTTTAAATTCAATCAAATGGAGAAAAAACTCGATAGCATGGCAATTATTTACAATGTAGTAATATTTTACTGGGTAAGAGGTAAGATATGGGTATTGAGACATGATTTAAAATCTAAAAGAACGACTCTGGTTATAAAAACCCTTAACGTGTCCCTTAACATGTCCAAATCCATGAAACCTCTTTCGTGTGGTTTTTGAGTCTGGGAAAACTGCCGTTCGGTTCCCAGCTAACAGCTACCACATGTTTGCTGTAGAGCTGTCGCTTAAAGAGTACGTGTTTTACTTCCGCCTCGGCAGGTAAGGGTGCCTGGTACACGGCCTTTTGGTCGTTCGGTGCCCCACGGCTGTGCCCTGCTTATGAGGCCCAACAAGTCCGAAACAGCTGCCTATGGCTGCAACTGCCCGATTGATATGGCTGTACGCATGCTTAAGGTACTGGCCAGGTCGTTGTTTGCTGTCCGAGTGTGTCACTTGCTTTTATTGATTGAGGTCTATAGTCATGACTGACAATCGATAGTATTCTTTGAAATTATCCACACCCTATTGTTCACGTCTTACTCTCTCACTATGTTGGGTTTACTTTCACTTTCCGGTCGAAATTAAACATCCTTTTTGAGCTTCTTAACCCCCCCCTCCTTATCCGGCCATATTAATTAAGGTTAGCACATTGTCAAAATTCTAGTAGAGCTATTACCACAGTCTTTTCTGAGCAAAGGGATTTCGCAAGCACACGACCAGGACTTCGAGGAACATCCCACAGTTATCAATTATACCCTTGACCTGGTTACTTCGTTTTCATGTCTTGAAAATAGTAATTCGTTTGCAGGTTCAAATTTTATTACGGATAATTCCGGCTGATTATCTGTAATACGGATGAAACAACTGGGAGTTAAAGGTGGTTAAGGTCTTTTTCTATTTTTACCTTTAAATTAACAAGATTCGGATAATGATAATTATATGCAGAGATGTTGACGGTGAAAAACGTCTGATTCTGAAAGGAAATGAAACGGAAATCAGTCAACGTAGAACACACCTTGAAGTGAGTAACAACTACTGAGAATTTGGTGGATCACTGATTAACAGAAGTGAGTCAAGCATAGTTTCTTTTGTGCCAATATTCCATTTGGGGAACAACACATCAACATTTAAACATTGCTGCAAAACGGCACGACAAAAGTCTGAAACTTTGATGAATGATAACATTAATCAAGTCTAGTTAGAATAAGACAACAAGTAGTGTCCTTTGTTTTCCCCTCAGGATAGTAAATCAAGCAAAACCGCGACCATGCGCAAAACTTGCCTGCCACGGCCACGCCTTCTCGCGGGGGTGATTTTAGCGCGCGTTCGCGTTTTTTGCGCGCTTTACTATACCCCTCCCTCCACCCCCCCCCCCCCCCCAAAAAAAAAAAAAAATAAATAAATAAGGGATAAATCGTTGACTAATTTAGCATGTGCTTAGCATGGGGACATAGAAAACATTTGAGTTCCGATCCCGACCGGATTCAAACGTGTGACTTGACCTATCACGATCGGATCCTCGGAACCAGTAATTGGAGACTCGAGGTGATGGTCTCAATTTCCGTCGTAATTGTTTGTTAAACATTTTATCTTTTTACGTACATAAGCGAGCTTAAAATTTACAAACTTTCTCTATTTTTCATCAAACAGGGCGCTTTCGACCCTATCAGCCTATATTGTGAGGGGCATCACATTACCAAAATTTGGGCAAAATTAAGTTCCGATTACAAACTATTGGAATGTCCTTTAACTTTAGGAAAAGAAAGAGAACGCAACTAGTGTGTCCTTACTTTTGGCAGCACAGAGCAGTAAACTGGAGCGATCAGGCTAACGTCGACGCTTAGACGAATAAGAATCCCATTCCAGTTCCCCTGAGGATCTAAAAGATATAGTAAACAGCGTGTGAGATTACTGCAGAGTGGTTCTTGACCCGTATCAGCCTGAGTTGGGGGTTGGGGAATACGCGCTGCCTTTAAATATTCATATTCAGTTTTTAATATAAAAGCAAACATTGACAAAGTCTGTGACTTTTCCTTAACTTTATCTGTCAATAATTGGCTATAATAATTGCTCACATGACTTGATGTTTCCAAGGCAACACGTTTTTGACAGCAATTTTTTTCCCAAATTTGAATATTTTTCTTCTAATGAAAAATTGTAACTTTATATAAGTTAATTTTGCATATTTACACCTTATAATTTTTTTTCTTTCTGGGTTTTTCGCGTTTTGGAAGATAGCGGGAAATCCAATATGGCGGATCCAAGGCGGCGCCTGTGAAGAACAAATTTACGTAATTCTCTTGTAATGTGACGTCATCGGTACACTTTACGGACATCAAAAGAACAGTTTGGGACATACCATACACCCTCCAAGTCGCCCTTGACTCGATGGATTTGAAGTTACGAGATGGGGTGGGAGTTTCTGGGAGTTTGGATTTCAAAGTAATAGTTGATAGTACAATAATAATAATAATAATAATAATAATAATAATAATAATAATAATTGTAATAATAATAATAGTAATAATAATAATAATAATAATAATAATAATAATAATAATAATAATAATAATAATAATAATAATAATTGTGGATGTACTTGGAGGTTATTCAAGAGATGCCAGGAAGGCAATTTAAAAAGAGCTAGTGGGAGATTAAAGCGACACAATAGCTCTGCAGATACAGAAATCAGTTATCACAAGCTCACTCAACATTGCCAGGCGCTTTAAGCTTTTGAAATAATGAACATACGGCGTTTTATTATACTTTTATTTTTATTTATTTTTTAAGTGTTTTCTTCACAATGAACAGAACTTTTAGTATTTAGATTGAAGATTTTATGGATATAAATAGTTTTAGAATTTAATTACTAGGATTTTTATGATTAGAAGTTGGAGTTTAATTGTATGGACTTTGGTCGTTGCATTGATTGGCTACGGTTGGCCGCCCAATCATTGTTAAGGTAATCTGGGCATCCAGAAGTTTTTACTGCCATTTTATAATAAATAGACAATTTTACGTACGGTAGACAGGTAACTTTCTCATTATTGGATCCTCAAGCCTGGCGCCCATTTTGGGGAAACGTTCACGAATAAAGATTAAAATGACCCTCATCCTTCACCCTTCACCCTCACTGACGACATAGCATCTTTTTATTGCATCATGAATATTTTATGTTCTTTGGTATTAACTGTGTGTTCAAAACGTTCGTACAACATCATAACAAAGGTTTCAAGTGAATTTATTAAAGGAACAGCAAACCGTAATCCGCCTTTAGTTATTGTTCCAATAAAATGAAAATATTTTCCCAATTGACAGCCTACAACCCATCCATCTTGGCCATCAGTAGACTTCCTTTTATTCTTATATGGCCTTATAAAGATATTTTTAGGAAATGCTTAAAACAACTGACAAGGCTCTGTCATGTTATTTTTATGTTGTTAAACGTCAAGTACATGCATGCGAGAGTATTTTGGTCTCTGCCGGCCTTCCACCATACATTTCTTTTACATTTATTTTTAACAATGGCAAAATATCACCTTTTCTTTAAACTGACTGGACCGACCTTAGTTCACAAGAGATAGAGGTTTCGAAAGGAGATTTAAAGAAAAAAATGCAAAAATCAATTGCGTAGGACTTTATTCGAACCCAAAAATTAACACGTGCATTTTGGAGGATCGATACAACATCCCGGCAACGGTTCGATCCCAACTTCCAATTAAAATAGCGTTACTACACTGAACTATGTTGGGTCTGAACCAGTTTTTTCAATGGATCTTTTCCCTGGTGCGATACTTATTGGAAGAAAACGTGGAGTATTATTTGGTCATTTTAGTATGACGCAAGAGCCTTTGTTTCAATAAGAGGGTGATCCAGTATAA
The DNA here is from genome assembly GCF_977016875.1 of Pavona decussata. Classification (NCBI taxonomy): domain Eukaryota; kingdom Metazoa; phylum Cnidaria; class Anthozoa; order Scleractinia; family Agariciidae; genus Pavona; species Pavona decussata. Next base: position 5,986,251 of record NW_028145480.1, on the reverse strand, counting down.
TCCTATTTTCATGAAAAATAAGCTCAAACGAGTTTTAGGCGTTATCTTTTTTAATTACAAACAATCTCGTACCCAGAGTCTTCAGGCTTTTTGGTCAGCGGGGCAACGCCGGGAAGACTCTGGGGACATCGAATTTTATTACCGCAGGATTTCTGCGGTAAAACAATGGAAACCGTTAGGGAACAGTCAATCAAAAAAATTGAATTTTTTCGATGTCCCCAGAGTCTTCCCGGCGTTGCCCCGCTGACCAAAAAGCCTGAAGACTCTGGGTACGAGATTGAATTACAAAAGGAGGGATTATGGAGTGCGAAAAAGGAGCGTTCTCCCCCTGCATAGTCCCGCTACTACTATTACGGGCTTTTTAACTCCATTTACTTTAGCAATGTCGCGTGAGAAAAATAAAAATAAAGCAAAAAAAAAAAAGAAAAAAAAAGAAGCCTTTGGTATTCAATTGCGTACCTTTCATAGCAGGCCATGTTGCATTCATATACCAACCACTGGTGTTTACATTTTGCCCAAAGGTGACTTCGACTGCTGAGGGAATCCAATCTCCAGCTGGACTTGATGACGGGTAAGGGCAGTCTGAAATGCATTCAGAAAGAACGAAATTTATTGATTTGAAGTGATAAGAAATTTATATATTGATTCCGGAACTAAACTTCGGTCACCTCAGATCACGTCGTTGTTTCTTAGAGAATTGAATCCACGCCTCGTTGCTTTTTCGACGATCAGCCGGAGTTTCATTTTGTTAACAAACTAATGACTGACTGTTGGCACCACGAAAAAAAATTGAATTCGTAGTTTCTCTATCTCCTGATAGAAGGATACAATGACCTTGTGATAATCTGTTCTAACTAAAAATTTTTTTTTCTCAAGTAGACTGTCTATTTCCATGGCGAAATACGTCATAATCTCAGGAACCATAATTTTTGAGTTTTCTTTGATTTCAACGTTTCTCAAAATAGATTGCATATCCATCCTTTTAATTTCTCTTTGATTTTTGCAGTGCATTTATTGATTTTGATTTATAATTAGGCGCTGATATCTAGTGGAGCTTTTCGTTGCATCAGCCTACAGAAGTGAAACAATTCTGCGAGCTTACCATAATCCTGTAGAACTGACTTTCGTTTGCGAAATTTGATGTCCTGTTTATTTAAAGCGTGCTGACCTGTCAAATGAAAAATAAAAATAGATTTAATAAGAGAGATCAGGGTGCAGTTATTCAGCGAGAGTTGAGCCGGTAACCGGCCGCTGACTGGGCAAATTGGTAAACGGTAACGAAGGATTACGAGCAGATTACTAATAAGTTTCTCTTATTGAAAAACGTTTCCATGGGGGTATGGCCCAGCCTTCTTACACTACAGAAAATAAAGGAAGACAAAGCCACAATGAATGACTGAATGAGCGTGATCTACAAGAAACCCAAATTGCAGCCTGAACTTTCAACCAGAATTAATTCAGTAGTGATACAGTCTACTTATCCTGGTTAGCGCTACCTCAGCGTTTCATTGGACAACGGGACCTGGAAGAAATCTTTTGGCCTGCACGCTGGCGTGGGTACGAAGTCAGCACCAGGCTGATGAATATTTTATCGAATGCACAAGAGAACTATAACCTGGTCTACAGCGTGATCTGTTGTTTTCAATATTCGCCATTAGTAAGAAATTATAGACGTAGATCACGACAGATTAATGAGAAGGAACCAGACCATGACAGTTAGTAATTAATTAAAGTTATTATTGCAAAATATGAAAAGAATACACAAGGGGGATGAAATTCAAGTTAACAGAAATTTTGGCAACGGTTGTTGTTTTGCGGGCAGAGTTTTATTGTATTCCGACTCAATACAGTAGGAATCCAACCCAGTTGATCGTAATCCCGAATCAAATGCCACACAAAGTAAGACGCAGCCAAATTAACCAATGGGTGGACAATGCCTAAAAATGTTCAAAAACATAAAAAAACGAAAGAGTGATTGTTTATTTTCCTTTTTTAAATTACCTTTGTATCCGTGTAGTAGGCATTGACGTTGACAAGATGGTACGCTACGCGAAATCTGCAGAGCGAGAAACAAAGTTTGTTTAATAATGAAACTCAACTAAATTATCACATATGGTTACTTTCGCAACGTAAAAGTAAAGTTTCAAACTAATTACACAATTTGACGTTGTTAAAAGTTTCTTAAATACGGTTATGAACTTCCTAGAGTAACACCGAAACGGGTGAGTGAGTTTAGTCTGTTTGAAAACAGGAGGATGCAAATGAGCGTGAAGAGCGCAGTGTGCAACTTGACTTCCTCTGTTTCCGAGAAAACAGACAAAATATGCACATAATCTAGATACGATGTGATTACGCCATTTGTGATCATTTGTGTCTGCCAGAACAGAACAATTTGTATTTCGAAAGCTACATTTCCGTTTTTAAAGGTTTCCGAGTGATGGGCCTTTGTTAATCACTAAAGAGAAATTGTGCTGTTAAACATGCTTTTGGCGCGCTCGCACTTCAGCGGCGATGATATTAAGAGGACAAGAAGAAATCAGTCGCTGGAAAAGCGAACTTTATCCGCATCAAAAAATTAAAAAGTGCATTTTGGAGGATCGATACAACCTCCCCAGCAACGGCTCGATCCGAAACTTGCAAATTGCATTACTGCACTCATCTATGAATAGGTTTGAACCGTTTTTACAAATGAAGTTTTTTCTCTCATGCGTTCCTAATTGGAAGACAGGTATGGAGTTTAGCACGTGACTAGCTATAAGATGCTCAAAGTTTAATTAAGGTGTTTGTTTCTCAGGAATGTTAACGAGACCACATGTATGCCAGAGGCGCATGACATGCTGCCGAGGAAGCCCTTTTTATCTATAAAATTCACTGATAAAATCGATCGTGTCAAAAGGTGTAGCAAGATTGTTGCCTTGGAATCGCCGCTTTATCTATAAAAAATACTGATGAATCACTCGTGGCAACAGCTGTAGAAAGATGATGCTACATAAAATTCACCGAAAGAATAAACTACTTAATATAGATACTAGCTCTACTTAATACTAATACTGGGTCCAAGTTGTGTTTAATTTTTTGAACGAACACTGCAAAAAACTGAGAGCGGGCCCTTTTTTTGGTGCCACTAGATTTCCGCATGTCCACAGAGAAAGCCAACGAGAAAACCAAACAAACATTAGGAAGAAAACTAATCTACGTAAAGGGACGAGTCTAAGCGTAACCCAGATACCCTGCAATTGAAGTGAAGAGAGGACCAAGGTCAATTCTATTTTAAAACTTAAAACTTTCTGATGTTGAGAAAAAGGCGACATTAGAATAGACATTAATAGAAGGGAATCAAAGAGTTAACAGTGCCGTAAAAATGGCAGCTGTCATTTGCATGGTCACATTTTAGGATGTCATCCAGCTAAGAACCATTGATTTATTTATTCTAATTGAGAGCGTTGTGCTCTAGACAAAGAGATTCAGAAGTCGCTCAAGCATTTCACCCAGCAGGACCTCTATGTCATAAACAAACCGCGAAGCAAGAAGGGACATGAAAATTTTGAGTGCGTGTTGCGGATGATTCGCTTCGGGGCATTGTGGTGCCTCATTACACGAGTTTCTTTATAAAAAAAACTGATTTATTCACCTAGTAAAGAAAAATTGAGTAAAAATGACTTTAACTACAAAATTTGCCCTTGGTACGCGACTGAGCTTTGTATTATTAACGTTCCTGTTACTTGTTTCGAGACTTCTTACGTGATTCAGCGGGTCCATGATGCATAAATGTAATTATATTTACATCACATATTTCTCACTAAAACTTCAGAATGAAAGAAAAAAAAAAGAAAGAAAAAAACCTGACGATTTTATGATTTAATGCTCACTGTCTCCATGAGTTATCACGACAACAGTCGTATTATCCATCCGCCTATGAAACAAGAATTGAATCCTAAGAATGTAATCCGGTGCGTTTGTTATTTCTCAATTTACGACCGAGGTTCGCAAGTCAGAAACATAACTTTAAACCCAAAGACTGAACTACAAAAACTAGGCCTAGAGAAAGAAATTTCATTAAATTAACGGGTAACGGACATCACATTGGAATTAGGAAGTCATTGTTTACGATTTAAGCTAATATTGGTTTGTAAGCTTAAAATCGCTGACGATATCACTAATAAATCCGGAACTCGTTCATTCAGTTTTCTTTTTATGAGATAGGCGTCAGTTACGTCCAGGATCGGAAGCTGCAAAGCTTCTACTTTTTATCGAATAAACTCTACTTCTTTCGGTTTCTCGATTTCGTCGTTTTCGCTAATGTGGATTTGGTATGCAATTGGTATGCATGTCATGTCGATCCTGTCATTATTCCGATCACGTTTCAGAGTTTTCAGTGGACAAGTACATGCATCTCCATCATCGTATAAGGCAAAATCCACAACATACCTGCGTTTCTCTTTTGGAACTTTCTTTCAGAGCCAGACGGCAGTTACGAAGGCATCGCGCCTTCCGTCGCGGTATACGTTGGCCTGTCTGCTCAATCAGGGCCATCGTTCCAATGATCACACAAAATAACAGTACCAAAACGATCTTCCTTCTTGCAGGCATGGTTTACTCAGATGGTAATACTGCCGAATACAAAATGATATGATTATCAATTAATGCTTTTTAAAACGTGCTGCAGCCGAAACCTTGACACTGGCGATTGACTTCATCATTAGCATTGAAAATGTTGTTATTCAACTTTCTGCTCAGCGGTGCAAATCAGTTATACTTGCGTAATGATGTATTTTGTCTTCGATTGTGCACATTGTTCACGCTTCGAAGGTCACTTCAGTTGTTCTTATTCTTATCTTTTGGCTTGCCTCAAGGCTCGTTACTAGGCCCCCTACTCTTGTGTTATACACTTTATATAAATGATCTCCCCAATGTCTACCCCACTTCCAAAATTAGTGTGTATGTGGATGGCACGGTTTTTTATTTTAGTGGTTCTGGCTGTAAGGAGGTTACTATTGTCTTGCAAGATGATCTAAATCGGTTTGAACAATGAATGACAAATAGTAAGCTACTGTTAAATCAAAGCAAGACTAAAGGCATGCTATTTGGAACAAAATCGAAGCTGGAAAGTGCTGAAAATTTTACCATCCAGTTACAAGGGAGAAATATCGAGAAGTAATTACTTGGAGGTTATGTCAGATGAACATCTGATTGGAAGGAGCATGTCGACGTAATATTAATTATGCAGTAAGATGAACAATTTATTTGCCTGAATAAGATTGTGTCTTACGCTTGAGGCATCCAAATGTGTGCACAGTTGCATAATCTTACTACTCCTAAGTTATGTAGAGGGGAGAGGAACAGGCAGTTAAATTTCTTTTCTCCCTATTTTTTTCCCTCTTTTTCTCCCTCCTCCCTAATTTTTTCGGCCGTTTCTCCCTCCTCCCTGATTTTTCATCTTTCTCCCTGATAGGTCTTTTAAGAGGCTTATTTTATTTGCTACTTCACCGCAGTGCCTCGTTTCCACACGTTAAAAAGAATGAAAACATACGAAACACGTTTGTCATGTCGTTATATCTTGTTCTTCCCATAGTACCTTTCGGTTTTGTCACGTAAGCTTGAAGCTTTCATGTTTACAACATTTAACTATCATGTAAAGATGATAAAATGATGATTACAGGCCAAACGCGGCTCCTATTGGTCGAGATAGGAAGAATATGACCTTCAAAGCTAATTTGCTCTTACGAGTACGTCTTTCAAAGATCTCCGTTTTCTGTCAGAAAGTAGGGAAGGGTCTTTGTAGATCTCTCTAAGAAGAGGTTGACTTTCTATCAAGTGTCATTTACTCATCTGAATGGTTTTTAGATTAGGCACAGAAGGGCGATATTCTGTAACAAACGGCAAAATGTTTTTGCGCCTTTTTTGTTTGTTTTGTAGGGCCGACATTCTTTCGGTGAAAATGACTTCTGAGAGAGTTTTATCTGCAAGGTTATCGGGGTAACCTCTGTAGCGTAATCTCTGGTTAAATAGAGTAATATTTTCTTCAAATGTTCTTTTTGAAGTGCTTTTTCTGAGAAGTCCTAGGGCTCCGCCTTTCACAAAGCCTGTACTGGAAAGTTTCTGTCGGTTTGAAGTGTGTGCGCACGTAAAAAATGGATTCTTTTTTCTTTTTTTAAATCTTTCGCCCTTGTGTACACATGTGTAAAGGAAAGTGATTTGGATGTTTGAAATTCTTTCCACGTGTTCGTTTAGTTTCGGTTCATGGACCGCATAGAGTGCCTTACTCGTAGTTTGTTTTACATCAGTGCTTTTCCGCGATTCAAGTCGTTAAATTCTGCGAAGTTTGATTGCGGTAATGTCTTTTGGAAGCACTGATGTGGATGCAGTGAGTAGTCATTCATAATGTTTTTCTCCATAGTATCTATCAAGCAAGACTGCAGTTTCGATTCTGTCAGTGAATCTCATCAGTTGCTACTGTGTAAAGGTTTTGAGGAATGATTGTGAAGGATGGCCTCATTCAGTAGAAAGTGAGGTGTGCAGCCGTTTAAGGAGACTTTTGTGATTCAATTTTAAAACAATCTTCAGTAACACCGTAAACAGCTTTCACATAAAAATAACATTCACTCACCTTGATACTCAAAAACTCCGAAAACTTCAAATTCGCTAAAACCGACACCAAACAAAAGAAGTCACAAAAGCCCGGAAATCAGACAGATCAGTGCTGTCGTCACCGCTCGGCCAAGGCTGGGTACGGTGAACAAATGATGACCTTACAAGACTCACAAGGGAAGGGCAAGAAATTGTTGAGACTACATGCAAGAACTCTTAAATACATTTTAACTTGCAATAAATGAGTCAATGAGGTCCTTGAATTAAGAGCTACTAAGGCCTTAAACATTCATGCTACATTTATTTAAAGAAGATTCTCCGTCCTCCCTTTTTATGCTGGTTCTCCCGTCTCCCTATTTTTTTGCTTCGTTTCTCCCTCCTCCCTAACTTTTTTGGCCGTCTCTCCCTCCTCCCTAAACCGTTCCTCTCCCCTCTATGTAGAGTTATGTAGGTAGACACTGCGTGGGGTGAACCCTCAGTTACGTGCAGGGATAACTTACAGCGTCCGCAGAACCGAGTAGCACGTATTATCCGACGAGACAGCTCTAGTAAGGCTAGTAAGATTTTTGGCTGAGAGAATTTAAATTCATAAGTGTGTCTTTAAAATTTTAAAGTACTTAGTATACATAATCTTGTTCCTAAATACCTTAGTCAATATTTTACAAGGAATATTAGCATACACTTGTACAACACTAAAAGTCACTGAAATGATTTCTATCTCCTTAAACCAAGATTAAGTTTTGGGAAAAGACCTTTTCGATTTTCCGGAATATTGTTATTTAAAATTCAAACTTTCAAGGACGCAAGCTCATTAGCTTCGGTTTAGTACCAGATTAGAAAGCAGATTGTATCCCTAATGACTACACAGGGGCGGTCTATCCTGGTCTATCCGGTGTATCCACGCGTAAAAAAATATATAAAGTAAATAAATAAATAAATAAATAAATAAATAAATAAATAAATAAATAAATAAATAAATAATTAAAAAAAAAATTAAAAAAAAAAAGAACGAAAGAAAGAACGAGCTCACACACCGACTAGTTAGAAACCAACTAATTCTTACTGATTTTCTTTGTTGAGTAGATAGTTATAATCTAGGTTATACTAAAACCATTAGACTGCTTGCTCTAGGTTTCTATCAACTTTGATAGTTAGCCATCGCAAACTATCACCTTAGACAACGTCAAAACATGTTTTCGTCAGCCATTACCCTCTCTTAAAAGTGGGTCGGTCGATTGGTCAAAAAAAGGAACGAAAAAATTCTAAAAAGCAATTCCAAACGAACTTTCGTTGTAATATCCCGGAGGCAGGATGCCATTTTGCCGAATATTACTCTGAAAGGCGTTTTTGAAGTACAGCTGTGAGAGTGATTTACGAGTAAGGTTTGTTCTGCACTTAAAGAAGTATGCATTTGCATATAAATGATTAAGTTCAAAAGGGAAAAACCCAAGGACAAGGAAGCAGGAATTGAAACGATTTTAAAACTGGGGTTGGTTTGACAAAGTGAAACAAAATATCGTATGGAGTTTGCCTTCCTGAACAGTTTTTAATTCTGCTTTTCCTTGTTTGTTGATTCTTTTCAGCCGAGTTGTGTCGTCATGCACAACCATACAATAAAACTAAACTTGATTTTATGTCAACGCTGCTGATTAATTTGTTTTTAGTCAAACATCATGTTAACCGGAACGTGAGTGAGTGACGTCAGTTGCCTTATCCTCTTTTGTCACTGAGCATATTGGGCTGAAAGGGAAAAAAGCCGAGAACAGGAAGCAGATGATGAAACAACTGAAAAAATTGTGTTGATTTAGCTAGCCGAATGAATAACAGTTGTTTTTTTTTTTTATGAAGGGGAGAGTTTCTTGGTTGTTGTTTCCTTTAGTTTTTTGTCGTCATACACAGGTATAAAAAAATTATAAAATTATACAAAACCGCAAAAAGTGCAAAACGGATTAATGCGTTTTGTCACACAGTACAATCCATCAGTGCCTAACCTTAAAAATATTTTAATCAGCAAGTGGCATTTAATCGAAAATCAACCACTGCTGAGAGAAATGTACAGAGAACCACCTCTCATCTCCTACAGAAGAGGAAAATCTTTAAAAGACATACTTGCTAAAGCTAAACTCTAAGGGTCAAAGACCTATTACATCACGAAACAGCGGGAGTCGTGTTTAGCCTGTCAACCCCCTTTAACCTCATTGCTAAAATAAACTAAAATTTATCACAGAGTCTGGGGATTGGCTTACGATGCCGTTACAACCATAACCACATTTTAAATCTCACGAATGCGATATGGGACTCCAAATATGGAGTACCATCGTGTTGACATTTGTTTGGACAACAGAAAGCCTTGCTTGTTAACCAACGAAGGTACGAGGCTAGACGGGAGTAAGTCGTGGGTAATCATGGTGGTTATTGCGGCAATGAAAATGTTAAGGGTACAATGAATGTTGTGCCACTAGAACTAATGACACAACTGATGAATCAGAGAATCAACTCTGCAGTGTATGGTAAAGCAATTATCCATGTAGCTCAGTCTGTGGAGTGGTTGACCCAACTCGGAGATCGGCGTTTGGATCCCGCCCTAGACTGTTCACAGTCCCCCTATTCGTTTAGACACTCTCCCCAGAGCGCGCTCGCTTTTACAAACCAAGATGGCGGCAGCTCCATCGAAGCGCACCAGTCTTGAGAATCCCACGGAAAAATAGGGGGACTGTGAACAGTCTAATCCCGCCCAGTCTGGTTAAAGATTTTTTTCTTTTTCTTATACAGTCTTCCCATTTCCTGTAACTAAGGCTAACGCTCAATAGGAAATATATTTGTTCACCTTACATTGCAGAAATAATTCTCTGATCCATCATTCAGCTGATTCTGTTGGTTTACCTGGATCAGTTGGGCGAGCTGGTTGAAGTACCTTAGCTGGATCAGTTGGTTTAATTATCTCAGTTTGTTCGGTTTGTTTAGTTGCGTCAGTTGCTTTATCTTCTTTAGTATTTTTACTTGAATTGTTTTAACTGGTTGAGTCGATCCATTGTCCCAGTTGGTTTAGTTTCTTCAGCTTGATAATCCAGTTGGTGCAGATGGTTTGTTTAGTTGATTTTGCTGGTTCAGTAAATTCACTGATTCTGGTGTGGTAGGAATTAAAGAAGCGACCATCCAGTAAAGAAATTTTGATCTCGAGGCTCTTCTGCTCGCCACTGTCAGCCATATTTGTCTTTCAAATACGCTTAGCAGCCACATCTTTTGTTTCCTAGGCTCGAGTGGACTGTAATTCGAAATTTAGCTCGATATGCAAAATATTAGGGAAATTTAGAGTGGCTAGCCTAGAATATGTTTAACAGATGTATAATTTTGTTCTACAGACGTAACTTTAATATTCCCTTCTATTCCCTTCTATCTTGAGTAATGCTGGAGTTCCTTCAAACAGGCTGAATTATTATTGAATTCTAAATGCCTAGTTTCCTCGTGTACCTTTGGCCGCCATTGGTGTGACACTAGGAAGCCCAGTCAATGACGAGCGCGACTTGTCTTTGTAAGATTGGCAAGTCAAGAAAGTTCTAAAAATTAACTCCACCCCTTCATGTCCGCAATTTTTCCATATTATTTTACTACTGGTTCAGCTAGGTTTAGGTGGTTTATTTGCTTACACTGATCCAGTTTGTTCAGCTAATTAAGTAAGTTGGTTTAACTGCATTAGCTGATTCAGTCGGTTCAGCTGATTGAGTTGGATCGATTGGTTTTGCTGATTGAGCTGGTTCAGCTCAGGTTCAGTTTGTTCGGATGATTCAGTTAGTCTAGCTTGTTAAGTAGGTTAAGTTGTATCACCAGGTTTAGCTTGTTCAGCTGGTTCAGTTGGTCCCATTGATCCAATTGCTTTTACGTTGCTTCAGCTCGATTGTTCAATTGGTTTTGCTGTTTCGATTAATTCAGTTGGTTTAGTTAGTTCAGCCGCTTCCATTCATCCAGTTGGCCCAGCTGGTTCACTGAGTTGGCTCAGTTGCATTAGCTGATTAAGTTTGTTGAGCTCAGGTTCAGTTAGTTCGGAGCAGCCAGTTAATTCAATTAAGTTTAATTAACTGGACGAACTGGTCCAATTGGTTGAGCTAGCCAAGTTTGTGAAGCTAGTTAAGTTGGTTCCGTTTAAACCAAATCAGGCAGTTGAACCAACTAAAATGAACCAACAAAACTAGCTGAACTGGGTCAAATGACTGACCCAGGTGAATCAAACCAGCTTAACGGATTAGCTATAAGGAAATGAACCAAAGGAACCAGCTGAACCAACTGAAATAACTGACTCAGATGAACCTACTGAACTAGCCAAACATACTGGACCAGCGGAATCGATCAACTGATCTAAATGAATCCTCTGAACCACCTGACCAAACTTCACTAGCTCAACCAACTGAATCAGCCAAACCATCTCAAGGTATCAGGATAAAAACCCTGTCAAACGATATATTTTCTGAAAGATTGATAATGACTAATTCTGAACGCATACTAAATAGATTACTTCGTTGTAGCGAGTTCCGCTCCAGTCGAGAATTATCACTCTCTGCAGCTGGTGCCAAATTCGTAACACATTCAGTTCTCTCAAAAACCGTCGTCTGGTAATTTTGGTATCTTGCTTTGTTTCTGTAGTTAACGCAGTTAAAATTTGAAGTTTGAAAGAGATTCATCTCATCATTAATGTAAATATATGCATAAATATTTTGAACTGCGGATGAAAATCAAATAGAAGAAAGATCGTCGCAGTTAACTAGTACGCAACAGGATCGTAGCAGGGGAGCTTGAACCCCCCCAGAATTTTTGGAAGTTAAAAAACAATGTGCCAAAAAATATAAAATTAAAACAAACTCGGAGCATGGACATTCCGGAACACGAAAAAAAAAAAAAAAAAAATTTAAGATACAATATAAAAATTTAAGATACAAAATATAATGAAATAAAATAAAAACAAAGGAAAAAATGAAAAAAAAAAAAAAAAAAAAAGGGTGCGTATATTTATATAAAATGAAATTACATTGTATCCGAAAGAAATCCATATAAGAAGAAGTACGGAGTAGGTGGGACGGTAGGATAAATGGGGCGTTGTAACTGACCACACTGAATGAAGGCGCAAGTACTTTCCTGCCATTTGCAGCACGTGTTTATCATCCGCTGCACCAGAAATGGATGATGCAGTTCCAGCTCGACTGGAATACAGGAATGAGCACGGAGTTTCTCTATCGTATTTTCTCCTTTCATTTTGTGCCAAATCCCTGTTTCCAAAACCAATTGTTTGGTAAAAATGCATATGGAAAAGAGTTTTGTAGCTCCAAACCAGCCAAAGTAGCGTATTTTCTTTAGCCGTAAATGACAGTTCGCTTATGGTAAAGACACAGAGACAGTCAGGCGTCTTTTACTGACAAATGATAATAATGGCTACACCTACTTCTTGCCACCGGGGGTAGAGCGCTTCTTGAAACTCTTGCCTAATTTCAGACCAAAATATGTGATTTTTCCTAACCTATTTCAGACACGACCAAATGATCCAAATGATCATGTTAACCCGCTACAAACATACAGGAAGCTAAATTGCTTCAAAGACCGATATGAATATGTCAAACATGTGAGTACGACTTCGTTAGGCCTTCCAACTCCATTTTACTCGTAAAAACTATAACCAATTCCAGACCAACCTCACCCTTTTCAGCAAAAAGCGGTCAAAATCTATGCACTACTTCACACCAAAAAGGCTTGCGCGGTCAAAAGTGCTCTTAAATTTAAACAGGACTTATCCTTGTTAATCACAAATTTATAGAAGACGTTGTTTTTATGTGCGCCATACATGGAAAGTTTTAATATCTTCCTTTCAATCCACCATGAGGGTCGTTTTTCATTACGAAGGTACTACGTATTAGGAGTTAATTTAAATATAAAAGCGCTGACTCAGAGATATTAAGCTTAAAGGATTGTTAAACACTTTAAAACAAGCCAAAACATCTCTTCTAATAAAGACCTTACCCGATAATTCATATTGCGAAATTTCGCAATATTCGAAATTTCGTCTTTAAGTCAACATTTAATTTCAATCATTTAAGTTTAAGTGAGAGGCTCCCTAAGTTCCTCATAACCCAAATTGCGCCTTCATTTAGTGTGGTCAGTTACAACACCCCATTTATCCTACCGTCCCACCTACTCCGTACTTCTTCTTTTATGAATTTCTTTCGGATACAATGTAATTTCATTTTATATAAATATACACACACTTCTTTTTTTTCATTTCTTCCTTTTATTTAATTTTATGTTTTTTTTGTATCTTAATTTTTTGTTATTTTTCCGGAATATTCCATGGTCCTGGTTTTATCGACAGCCAACAAATTAATGTGCGTCAATCAGCCTTGAATTCTGACGCTGCAAGTGCCTTTTTACAAACTTGAATAATCAGTTCCCTTCGCTAACAGTTTTTTTGTGTACAACAGCAAAAAGGCACTCCTACCTTGAATCAGAAGTAAGAACTAAAATGGATCGAAATCAGCCAATCTCAAGCCATAAAAGCTGTTGAAATAAACTTCTTGTTTTCTAAAACGTCCGCTCACTGATAGCAATATATATGTCCTCTCAAGAGCCACAGAATAAGAAAGTCTCCTACAGTTGGATTCTTACTGCTCGATCCCAAATTTAAAAGTAGAAAGAAAAATTTATACAATAAAGAATTGAAAAATTGTCAAATACTTGTGAAGTGTTCGTGGCTAGTCTGACGCGGCGTTTCGTCTCGGCCAAGAGACTCTTCAGAGACCTTCAGAATTTGTAGGCAAACAAATTCTTTATTGTATAAATTTCAACTCGTGTACGTGCGGTTGGGAATCCTTCTGCGATAGAGGGCCAGACTGCTAACATCTTGAATTTGCGAACGGGACTTTGAGCGCGATGCTCAACGAGTTTGCCTACAAATTCTGAAGGTCTCTGAAGAGTCTCTTGGCCGAGACGAAACGCCGCGTCAGACTAGCCACGAACATTTCACAAGTATTTGACAATTTTTCAATTCTTTATTGCATAAATTTCAACTCGTGTACGTGCGGTTGGGAATCCTTCTGCGATAGAGGGCCAGACTGCTAACATCTTGAATTTGCGAACGGGACTTTGAGCGCGATGCTCAACGAGTTTGCCTACAAATTCTGAAGGTTTCTGAAGAGTCTCTTGGCCGAGACGAAACGCCGCGTCAGACTAGCCACGAACATTTCACAAGTATTTGACAATTTTTCAATTCTTTATTGTATAAATTTCAACTCGTGTACGTGGCGTTGGGAATCCTTCTGCGATAGAGGGCCAGACTGCTAACATCTTGAATTTGCGAAAAGGACTTTGAGCACGATGCTCAACGAGTTTGCCTACAAATTCTGAAGGTCTCTGAAGAGTCTCTTGGCCGAGACGAAACGCCGCGTCAGACTAGCCACGAACATTTCACAAGTATTTGACAATTTTTCAATTCTTTATTGTATAAATTTCAACTCGTGTACGTGGCGTTGGGAATCCTTCTGCGATAGAGGGCCAGACTGCTAACATCTTGAATTTGGGAACGGGACTTTGAGCGCGATGCTCAACGAGTTTGCCTACAAATTCTGAAGGTCTCTGAAGAGTCTCTTGGCCGAGACGAAACGCCGCGTCAGACTAGCCACGAACATTTCACAAGTATTTGACAATTTTTCAATTCTTTATTGTATAAATTTCAACTCGTGTACGTGCGGTTGGGAATCCTTCTGCGATAGAGGGCCAGACTGCTAACATCTTGAATTTGCGAACGGGACTTTGAGCGCGATGCTCAACGAGTTTGGGCAAGATTTCCGCACAGCCCCATACATTAATTATGCATACAGTCTTTGTTCAAAGGAAACAATAGGGATAACAATAGTGCGCCGTTGGGATTACTTCGCTTTGTTCCTCTTAGTTTTATATTTTCTTTCTAAGTCTATATGGGCTTTGCCGAAATCTTCGAATTTTAGGAAAAAAATACGGGAAATCTAAACAAAATTTGACAATTTTAGCAATTTTTACGCATTTTAATTTGTCCTCGTTTTATAAACTGTTTAGAATTGAGTGACATGCTTTCGCATGGCCGTAAAAATAAAGGCAGATTAACCAGTGGTTTTTTATCGCGACTGCCGTAAACTTTCAAAAATAAAGTATTTCTTTACCTTTCTTTTTGTTTTACGTCCTATTTTTGCTGCTGTCGTTCCTAAAATAAAGCCAGAGGTTCTCGCTTGCATAGACGTGCGGGCTTCATGTGTTACGGTATCTGATATTTCGTCTTCCTCCGGCGTATCTCGAAGAGCGCGTAGAGCGCTACAATGCTTTGTCAATCCTGGTAAACTTCGTAAAGGTTGGCATCTTACAATATATGCCAATATTGCTCATCATTAGGGCATTCTTGCACCCAACTGGCGGACATTTCACGTACCGCGCGTTTAGATTGTGTTCCTTGTACTATTCTGTTCACGGCATTCGTAATCCGCAAGGATATTGGGCGACTTTAAAAGGTGATTAAAGGCTTGGAACGATGGGCGAAGGTCAGTCAAATTACAGACGCAGTAGCATGGCATTGACGTAGGGGAAGCGATGGACGAAACAGCAAAGGATGCAAAAATAATAAGACGACGATTCGGAGCGCAAGCAACAACTACAAAAACTGAAGTCGGCCAAGGCTCGTTAATGCTCTATAACTCACTATAACGTGGTTGCATGGGGCTATGACTAGGAGAAATACACAAACCGAGACTGGCCAATCAAGGGGAGAGAATGACGCATTTTCCCGTGAAAATTACAAGGCAAGTGCAACGCAAAGGAAAAAATTACCTTTGTATTGTTATGTAGATTTTAGAAGGCTTACAAAAAATAAAATATATTTGTTGAGGGGTAATTTCCAACAAATCCCTCGTAGTCTAGTGGTAAAGCAGATGGACAGGGAATCCAACGCTAACAGTAAGGCTTCAGTTCAAGGCACGGTATGGTAGGTAGACCGAAAAAAAAAAGAAAGAAAGAAAAAGAAAAGCGTTAGGGGGCTGGGGTAGAGAAATAAAGAAAATGGGAATGGGAAAATGGAGAGAGAAGTGGAGAAAAAGTCATGACACCACGAAACCCTCTTTTATTGACGCAGTAAGTATTATTTGCAATGTATATATGCAAAACACATGGGAATAGGTTATTGTCTTTAAAAACAATGAAGCGCATACATAATTAATACATCAGCATGCATAATTAATGTCTGGGGTTGTGCGGAAATTTTTCCCGAGTTTGCCTACAAATTCTGAAGGTCTCTGAAGAGTCTCTTGGCCGAGACGAAACGCCGCGTCAGACTAGCCACGAACATTTCACAAGTATTTGACAATTTTTCAATTCTTTATTGTATAAATTTCAACTCGTGTACGTGGCGTTGGGAATCCTTCTGCGATAGAGGGCCAGACTGCTAACATCTTGAATTTGCGAAAGGGACTTTGAGCACGATGCTCAACGAGTTTGCCTACAAATTCTGAAGGTCTCTGAAGAGTCTCTTGGCCGAGACGAAACGCCGCGTCAGACTAGCCACGAACATTTCACAAGTATTTGACAATTTTTCAATTCTTTATTGTATAAATTTCAACTCGTGTACGTGCGGTTGGGAATCCTTCTGCGATAGAGGGCCAGACTGCTAACATCTTGAATTTGCGAACGGGACTTTGAGCGCGATGCTCAACGAGTTTGCCTACAAATTCTGAAGGTTTCTGAAGAGTCTCTTGGCCGAGACGAAACGCCGCGTCAGACTAGCCACGAACATTTCACAAGTATTTGACAATTTTTCAATTCTTTATTGTATAAATTTCAACTCGTGTACGTGGCGTTGGGAATCCTTCTGCGATAGAGGGCCAGACTGCTAACATCTTGAATTTGCGAAAAGGACTTTGAGCACGATGCTCAACGAGTTTGCCTACAAATTCTGAAGGTCTCTGAAGAGTCTCTTGGCCGAGACGAAACGCCGCGTCAGACTAGCCACGAACATTTCACAAGTATTTGACAATTTTTCAATTCTTTATTGTATAAATTTCAACTCGTGTACGTGCGGTTGGGAATCCTTCTGGGATAGACGGCCAGACTGCTAACATCTTGAATTTGGGAACGGGACTTTGAGCGCGATGCGCAACGAGTTTGCCTACAAATTCTGAAGGTCTCTGAAGAGTCTCTTGGCCAAGACGAAACGCCGCGTCAGACTAGCCACGAACATTTCACAAGTATTTGACAAAGAAAAATTTGTCGTTGTTTGTTTGCGTCCTCCTTCAAACGTGAAATTACTTAGGAAATTTCACGTGGTAGGTAAAAGTAAAGTCGCACAAGACCCTAGATGGCCCACACGGCCGGAGCTTAGCCCGGTTTCTGTAGCATGAAGCAACTAAGAGTATTGCTACTCCCCCCCTGGATGGGATGCTAGTCCATCGCAGGGTTACCCCCAGGTGTATAAATGGGTAGCGGTGACATACTGGGTGAAGAGAGACAATGCGGAGCAGTGTTTCTCGAAGAGACCAACCTGGCCTCGAACCAACGACCCTCAGATCCTCCGACCGTCCGATCGAAAGTCCGAAACCCTAACCACTACACCACCGTGCCTCCATGTCAATTTCACGTGGTAGTCAGCGTAAAAGAAACGTCAAAGAAATGTACCAAAAAGTGTGATGCAGGTGCAAAGTTGTTGTTTTACTTAATAAATCTACTTTTTTTTATGTTCTCGTTGCATCTTAAAATCCCTAATCGGTCTGTGTTTTAAGTGACGGGCCGGAGGTAGTTTTGTTCCACTAACTCACCCCCCCCCCCCCCCCCCTCAGTTGTTTTAGCCTTCCCACGGGCCTGCGCAACTTAAGCAGTTAGCGAAAAGAAAGCCTGAAAAAAAATTCAGGCTTGAACGTTTAAGCCGGAATTTTTTTCAGGTTCTTTTCGCAACACCCTAAGTTGCGTACTAACTGCGAGGATCTTTCTCCTATTTGATTTATTTATTCCTTCGACGGCTTATAATGTTTTATAAATAAAGGGAAAAAAATCGAAGACACTATTTTGGTGTCAGATCAAAAAATCTGCCAACACCCACACCAAATTTAACCAAAAATTGTCGAAAACGTACTGGACGCAGAAAAAGTTCTGCAGAGGTTTTACTGATGTAATTGGACTAATTCCCAAAGGTATAAGGATTATTACTCCCGGCTTGATGTTGTTAACACGTCTAGAGGTTCTCGAGAGTTTGTTGACTAATACATCGCTCGTACTTATTATTAAAGGAGTTTTCTCCAGATATTTTGTCGTTGTTGTAAATTAATGGGCGCGATAAAGTTCGGTTCTCCTGTGAAATAATTTTTTAAGCTATGATTTGGAAATAAAAGATTCAATTCTGTGGACTACAAAAGCGAAAACATTATCTAATGTTACTTTGTTTGTCATAAATGTCTAATGGTCTGGCAAGATTTTTGGTACGTATGCTGGTTTGGTTAAAAGCGGTGAAATAGAAAAATAGTTCTAAGATAGGTCCTTTTCAATAAAACAAAGGTAAAAACATGAACTGAATGCGCCTAAAGCAACCAATCCACGCCGTTACATCCATGAAGATACGATGACGTCAATGCTGTTGTCGCTTGGATAAGAACACGCATACAAAATTGCGGCTACGTCTAAAAACTCTAGTTGTGTTCCCACTCTTCACAGCTTCATTTTTTTGTTATTGGATTTATTCTTTGCATTATCTGTCGTTAAGTTTGAGGTTGACATCTGAACATTACCAGCGGAATATTTATAATAAATCGCGTCAATTTCCATCTAATGCACAAAGCAGCATCGCTTGACAACAGATATATGTTTACACAGAAAAAAATGTGCATGTGAACGAACCGGAAAGCGACCAAACTCGTTCTGGATTAAGGACTAACATTACATTATTTTACTTTCCTTTTATATCTCGTGTCTTCTTGGTTTATTCCACAGGTGAGGAGATTCCCTGTGTCTATAACTTTAATCTTCTTAGATTTTTACGCCAATTTTGTGGATAAGACAAAAATTTCCAGAAGTTTTCAGACAGGGTTTTGCTGTGGTGAAACTGCATCCGTTTACTGCAATTTGACCGAGGCAAAGTCGAAGCTGATGCTTAAGTGTTGTTCCCGCTTGCAGCAGTCCACTCTATTTCGCCATATAGAACAGTTTTCTTTTAATTTTAATGGAGAAAACGGTTTGGTATACATTTATCTAAACTGCTAAGGTTTTTTCTCTTCATTTTCGCTTTGCGACAGAGCAAAACACTGCCGAACGATTAAAATTTTGAGACAGTTTGCTTTTGTCAAGTTTCTGGCTCATTATTTAAGTTGGCAAAAAAACGTTTGGAAAACATTGGTAAAGGTTTCAACAAACTAGGACAACCAAAAATACAACCCACTCAAAAACTGACAATCAGATCTTGAAGTTTGGCCCACTTAGAGACTCAAGTGTAATTGGGTCCAAAAGCACATTACAGCTAAGTTCTTACCTTATTTAACCGACGTAAAAATCCAAACCGGAGATGTTCTCACTGTATTGCATTCGAAACCACGGTTAGAAACTGCCATGCCTAGGAAATTAAGACTTAAGACCCAAAGACCCGGAAGTCCAAAGTCCTAGAAACCTAAGACCCGGAAGCACAAGACCTGGAAACCTAAGACCTTGAAACCAAAGGGATGTTAGGTTTCCACTTCTTAGGTTTTAAGGTTTTGGGTTTCTTGGACCGGATTCATAAAGCACTCGTAAGTTAAGATGTATCTTGAGTATTTAACAATAACCTATTCTTGGAATAACAACAGAATATTGTTCAGAAACAATACTTAGGATACATGTTAACTTAGGAGGGCCCCTGTGTTGACATAATTATCACTCGTTTATTCCTATTTGAAATTACGAAGAGCAACAATCTTTTGTTTTAGTAAATAAGAAGAAAGATTGGCTTCGGAATGGGGAGGTGGGGGTCAATAATTTATTCACGTGGGACAGCATACCCAAAAGTCTGTATTCTATTAAATCACAATTCAGCATTCCACTCTCGTAGTATCGAAACGGACCCTCGAGGAAGATATATAGTTACAAAAAAATAAGGCTTCTTATGATCAAAAACATTTTGGACCAAATTATTATGGTGATCAAGATAATTCAATCAAAACGTAGAACGAACGAAGCCATTTTCCTGTGAGTAAATGTTCGATATCTGTTAATGTCAGAGATCCGTGTATCGATATCACCCGACCATGGGTCAATGAGTCAATTCCACTAAGTATTTAAATTAAAAGCGAACCTTGTCTGTGGAAATTTAATAATACCTTATTCGGGAATGAGAACCATAACAAATTTTTCACGTTGTACTATCCGCAGATATATACCGCTTGAAAAATACAGCGATTCGGAGGTCGCGGATAAAAACCAATCATGGGAACTAATAAAAGTGGGACTGGTACACTAAAACTATAAAACATTCAAAAATATAGAAATTATTCTTCAAAAGGAGCTTCAAGAAAATAACAGCAGAATTTGCAACAGTGATATTTTACACAAGGGAAAATTGTATTTTTCTTGTTTCCTCTACAAATTCGGAAGCTGTCGTTCGATTTCCATGCTTGCTTGCAATAGAGAGATGTGAGTGTTGTGTTCGTAAGGTAATTCGGCCTCCGTAAAGAAATTTGAGAACTGACGTGTCGCTCTCACGCTCTGGCCAAGGTTAATGGTCGAAACGTCTTCGTCAGAAACTCAGAGCGAAGCGTCATTTTTTCAAATCTCTTTACGGTGGCGAAATTCCCATACGAACTCTGTTGATAAATACAAACTTAGATGCAAAGAGCTTGAAGAGGGCCCAGTTCTTCAAAACCCGATTAAGCTAATCTTGGATCACACGTGAACTCTGATTCGAGTTTAATAACTAATAAGTAAAGAATCTTCCCAAAGATTTTTGTCCATTAGTTTTGAACAGTAAGCGTTTCTTAATCATTAGCTTAAAATTTGCTCTCAAAATCATTTTCAATCATTTTTAACCTCGATTGACTTTTAATCGTGGATAAGCGTTTATTGGCTTTCGAACTACTGGGCCTAGGGAAGGATGGAGTCCCCCCCCCCCCCCCCCCAAAAAAAAAAAAAAAAAAACATGTGGGAGATTCTTTGATCTTCTTTGGAATCGAAAGGCTGGCTACAAGCCGTTACAAAGGGATCACTTTCTACTCAGAGAAGGGGAATAATAACACTCATTCCAAACGGCTATACGAACATAAAGGATTTTATTGATCTGATGACTCAGGTCTCTACTTAATGTCGATACAACATTTTAGCAAATTTATTGCCGGTTAGAATACAAAAGATATTTACATATACCAAGCTGGAATTCACAGCAGTCAAACTTGATTCGTTAAAGGGAGACACATAGGTCAAAATATAGGCTCTTGAGCGGTTTAATGAATAGAAATGAAAAAGAGAAAATTATTGGACCTCGGTGTCGAAGAAATCAAACCAACAACCTCCGGATTAGACCAAAGGTTGCGCTACCGAGTGAGCTACGAGGCCAGACAGGATCAAGTCGTGGTTGATAATGATGGTAATTCGCGGCAATGAGAATGTGAAGGGTACAATGAATTTTGTACTACATAGCATTTATTATACAAGTGGTGAATCAGTGAATTAACTCTGCAGTGAAACTCAAAGTGAAATCACCTTTGGACATCAGTATTGGCACAAGCCACTGCAGCTTGTTCCGGCTGTTCATACTGCGCATGGAGAGTGGAAAACGATAGTGAAAGGGAAAAAGAAGTTTTAAAACTATTATTTTCAGCCAAGATTCTATACTTGCTCTTAATCATGCAAATTATAACAGGTTGCTAAACAGTTTACATTATTTCACCCTCATTTGAAGTAAGAATCGATATTTCTGTGGAATGACTTGTCGTGCTGTTAAGTCTGTTAACTGTTACTCGTTCATCATTTCTACCAGCAATGACAGAGCAGTTATTCATATTGCTATCAAAACAGTTCTGTTGTGAAGTTGCGGATTCACTGATGCAATGATCGTCTTGAACGTTCAGGAACTTGAGTAGTTTTTCTTCCCAAAACGGCCTCTCAAATGGATTGCAGTAGTCGATGAAATTTCTTTTTCGAAGTTCTCGAGGAAGCTCGTTGCTATTCGCTTCATCAACTCTTATCATAATCAAACTGTCATCCTTTCTGTTCAAAAGGCGATATTTTGCGATGTTTAGTTCATAAATACAATAGTTGCTCTTTAACAAGTTACTGGATAGCACTGCTATAATTTTGTAACTTTTGTACACACTTTCCGCCATGCTCTCTTGGAAGGGTTGTCCAGGTGCAAAGTCCTTGAGGTGTACGCAGCATTTTAAATGATGCTTTTCTTCCAATAGAGGAAGAAGCTTACTTGACACCCACACTTGGTCCGCTTTGTTGTAAATTATGAAAGCGTGGTAATCGAATTCTAAATGGAAAGAAAGAAAAAAAGTAAACCTCTCGTGAAGGAGAAATGAGAACCACCACCAAAACGTTCAGTGTCAACAGTGTGTAGTAACTCATAGGCAAGACATTTACTGCTGAATAAGATTTGCAAAGTTTCCGTCTCAGGAAGGTAGAATTTGAAGGACAATAAACATATCTTTTCAGTTTTCACTATAGACAAAGTTCTTATTCACTGTATTGTGATCTCCACTAAGTCCAATCCATTCCAGCCATTTAGCTTGCGCATGCGTGATGTATATATTGTATTGCACCATGGCACATGTCAGTTATCATTAAAGGTTTTACAGTTTGATGAGCAGAACAAGGTTGGTTGTCTCATATGTATGGATATTGTAGCCCTTTTTTCACCTTGTTTTAGATTCGAGAAAGAGTCAATGCATTTTGGTTAAACAAGACATGTATGACCTCCTCCAAGATAACTGCTATGACTAATTTTTTGGGAAATTGTTTAAATAATAAAAAAACCGGTTTCTTAAAACTCCCAGGAGAGATTCACCAAAAGAACGTTTCATTAAACATTTCTGTGAGCCATAAATTGTGTAAATAATATTGGGATAAAACCAATAAAAAGGCAAAAACCAAGGATTCCATTTCAACATGATTCCTTTACTGATGAGTAGTTCAGTGAAATTTGAAATTTGATCGGGTATGGAACAGATAGGGCATTGATGCGTAATGGTAATAGGACTGAGTGGAGTACAATTCAGGAAATAATTGGTCGTGTAATTTCAAATCGGCCGAGCGCGTAATTGAAATTGTGATTTGAAGCACGAGCACGATTACCCCTGAATTGTACGACACGAAGACCTAATACCAATGAATTGTGTCAACTGAACAAAATGCGAGAAACTCAGACATGAAATATGTAATGTAAGCACAGGCATCTGATTTAATACATTAGCCTAAAGCTCAATTTTCTAAAGCTGTCCATAAGTCTAAATATCATAAAAAAAAAACTATTCAAAATAAAACTAAAAATTATATTCCAATTTCATGGTTCGAAAAATTCGGAACTGGAAATGTTTTTTATTTCATAATATTCGAAGATTGACAACTCACATGACATGACAGCTATTGTTCAACATACCAAATAAGGTATACGAAACTACACGATCCCACAACAATGCAAGAAAGACTTCGAGAAACGTGCAAGAGTCTCACATGAATAAACTACTTTTTAGAATTAAACCTCAGCCGAAATGATCTAGCCATGGAAAACTACAGTAAGCACTGAGAAAGTTCAGTCTTCATCAGAGCCAATGGTGTACGCTAGTCTACGTTTTCTGACAGGGATACTTGGGCTTCTTGCGATCTCACCGGTCTGACATTCCACTTTCGAAGAACTGGCTTGATTAGTCTGTTTTGGCGCAAAGTGGTTTTGTATGTTTACTGTGCATTTGTTTAAATGCTGAATTGCTGGGTCGTTGAATGTACGATTGAAGGCTACCTGAGGTGGAAGATGAGATGACTGATGAGTGAACGATTGAGAGCTCCTTTGATCAATGGCAGCTGCTGACAAGAGCATGTTTGTACTGCTCGATGGTACAAGAACTGCAGCTGATGAAGGCAGAACTGACGATGAACTCGAGCTCGGCGGTTTTCTGCAATTGTTGTTTTTGTGTGCGCTCCAGAATAGCCGCTTATTATGTG
>NW_028145480.1:5852500-5960000 GCF_977016875.1 Pavona decussata | reverse complement strand
TACTCAAAAGGTATTTTACCAAAATGCCGCGAAACTTACGCGACTATAAAGCCGTAAAAATGTCAAACTGAAGCGAGCTAATTTGCATACAGTTTTGAAAGACATCTCAGGGCCAAGGTTATACAGAGGGCGGGCAACTCTATCCAGTGAATAAAATGTTCTCCAACCAATAGATTTTATCCGCTGGATAGCGAATTATCCGCTAGTGAAAAGCCCTCTTCACTCGTTTTGTAAAAGGTTTCTGAACATAGCAACGATTTTGATGACGATGGTCTTTTCGTAGTTCCACAGGCTAGTTTGCGGTTGAAATCTATTTCTGACACGACGAAATGTACAATAGGCGTGCAGCGCTGTCGTGTTCGATGAATTTATTTCCCACGGAAAATTATTTTACCGTGGCCACAAAACGTGTTAGTTCTTCAATGCATCTTTCACAAAAAAGATTTCTGGAAGAAAGGGAAAAGATTCTGCAGAGATATTTCCATCCAGTGAATATTGATGAACATAACAGTTGAAATGTGATCCGGTAAAATATTTGCGATGTATGCAAATTTTGCTCGGATAAACTTCGTCTGTCTTCCAACCTGTTATTGCCTAGCAACCTTCCTTTGTCTGACATCATTCATACTTGTTTTTCCCTGTTGCCAGGCAACATTACGTTGTGATGTCATCCGCCCCTGCAAAAAAATCTGCAGGGGATGCCAGATGTGCGTCCATGCATCGAGGACAAAAAAATCTCGATTCAAACCCGTAACCAAGATTAGGATGGCGTTCTGCGAACGCAATTATTAAAAATACACCATAATAAAAATCGAAATATACAATGCATGTTAAGGTATTAGTAATCATCTTAGTAAAAATTAAAAGTTCAATCAATAAAAGCTTCCTTAAAGAGGTACGTTTTCAGATGGCACTTAGCAGTCCATAGATCTGTGATAGAACGAATCTCACGCGGTAATACATTCCAAACTGCCGGAGCTGCGACCTGGAATGATCTGTCTCCTAATGTAACCCTACCTCTATAAGTTGGCGTTGCAGGCAACAAACTATCCGAGGAGGATCTTCAATTAAAATTTCCTAATGAGCTTATAATGAGCTAGGGTCATTCTAGGCATACATAAAAGTTAGAAGTAAAACGAAGCAACGTTTCTTCAGTGGTTTAGTTCTATCGCAGATCCCCTTTTTTACAATCGAAATACTTGCCTGTTGGGTACTTTGTATCTGTTAAAGAAGGTGGTTCTCCTACTTTTAGCCAAACTAAATTCCTTTCAAATCCAGGAAATGCTATCTTTGGAAAATGCCCCAAGCCCAAGCCGATTCTGATCAGGCTATAAGACTGGAAATCACAAAAGCAATTATGAGTTATTTCCTCCTTTGCCCAACAAACACACTCCATGCCGACGCGAATTTATTTGGTGGTGATTTAGGTAGGCTGTGTCTGAGCAGAGGTTAGAGTGCCAGACATTTGGTAAAAATGCTAATCACATTTCATAATATTTTTCATTTACCTTTTAGTGGTTTCCTGGCTACAAGGCCAAGAAGTTTTCAACTCGACATGGCCATGAATACGTCTTAGAATAGGAATTCGCCAAGATCACTATTTTTGGGCGTGCGTGAACTTTAGAACAGGAACTTTGTGTAAATATTTGATAAAAGTTTGATGCGAACTATTTGGTTGAATTTTACAACATATTAACTGCACTATTTCGGTTTATGAAATTAATCTTTGAGATGCTTTTCTGTTTCTTCTACAGGGCTGTAATTTGAGCAGTATGGTTGACTTTACCAGACATTACACTTTACCAAAGCTCGCATCGTCACTGCGCGCGCGAGGTTATCCTAGGCAGACAGTTTATGCAGTATTAAATTATACCTTCTTTGTCGCAATTTTTTCCACTGTAGTTCTCAAGACACTGACAGCTGTATGCACGAACAGAGCTGACACAAGTGGCGCCATTCTCGCAGGGATTTCTCAGCTTACAATAATCTACATCCGAGTAATGAACAAAAGAAGTAATATAATGACAATGAAAGCAAAAACAGAAATAGTATTCCGTAATTCAGTTACGTACCTAGACAAACGCCCCCTCCCCTACCTCCCTCTTAACTTAACGTCCTCTGTATGTTAAACAATCAAAATAGACATTTATGCCCATTGTATATTTGGGGAGGAGCCTGTTGGGATAGGAACCGCTTTGACGTCAGAACTAACCTTAAGGATTCCCGATACCTTCGCGGGTGTCCGCGATAAAACATATTTGCGTGCTGTCTTAAATGCAACAAGTATCGATATTCCTATTGGTTTCTTCGCAATTTTACTGTCAATTTTGACGATCAAAAACTCACCGATACGTCAGTACGACGAAGGCCTTTGCGGGAGATCAATTTTACAAAACGAAAAACCCTCCGGCACACAGTTTTTTTGCTCGGTGTCTTGGGAATCTTCGGGCCAAATTTCAAATCAATCCGTCAAATCCTTGTATCGTATAAATTGCTTTAAAGGAAGCGCACTCGCGTAAAAACGAATTAGGTTTTTTTCGGTTCTTAAGATTTACAAACATTTCACGCCCTTGCTGCGCCATATTTCAACACTGTGGATGCCGCCGACGTCGAAAGCCAATTGAATTACAGGAGACCTACTGCTGAGTTCCCTGAGATTACTGGTGTCGCACCTGAAAAGTTGAGTGCGTTACTGCAGTTCTATTACCAGTCAGAATTTCTCGGATTTCCTGGCGAAATGCCGGGCGGAAAAAATTCTTCGAAGAAAAGGAAAACTGCAGTGGCCTCGACGGTGAGCCGCATCGATCCGAAAGAACAGCTGCAGGCAGAAATGCGGTCACTGGGGTACGTTGAAGGACTATTTATATATACTATTATCCATGCGAATCAATTGCCGTCGCAAGCTTGCAGCTCAATATCCGAGTTTTTCTGCTTTGCAGGTTTTATGGAGATATTTTCACCCGCAACCTGGAGGCCAGCGTTGAGCACAATATGTGGGTGGGGAGGGAAAGGGCCTCAAAGAACTCAATATATCGATTATTGTACCTGGGCTTATGCGCTACACGCCGGCTTATGCCGTTTCGGCAAGAGTTTTTTCGCCATTCTTCATCGGAAACTTTCTTCTTCTTTTTCTTAGGACCAGTTTTCTCCTTAGTTTTCAACCACGGACTCTTTTCTTTCTTATCTTTCGCCATCCACGATACGCGAAACGAACACAAGCGAAAACTTAATGTGAATAAATCACAAGTTGCAAACGTAAACAAAAGGAAGAGAGGCGACATGAAATGAACGACTCCGGATGTTTTACCGCGAAAAACATCACGGGAAGCCCTGACGCTGACAAAGTTTAACTGGATAATAGCACTCTGGCGGGTGATGGAATTTCATTTGAAAAAACTTTCTTGTTGATAATTCACGCACGCCTCAAGATTTGTAATATTTTCTTTTTGAAAATGAAGTGAGACCAGAAATGATTAATTTGGCCTCAAAATTTTGTTTGGCAGAAAAACGACTCTCGAAGGTATCCGGTAACCTTAAAGTATTGCCTAACAAAAGAGTTATGTTTATTGTTTGCCTACATGATCAGATACAATTTTTCTAACCTTTCATCATTTCACAAACAGTACAGAAACCACGAACTCTCGTAATACACCCGCGCCGCGTAGAAAGTATGTCAGTAGTACAGAAGTTTGCATTGGTTACTCAGCCGTCGCTTTCCCGGGGAGACCAAGTCGTGACTCCGCGAAGCGACGTCCAATTCGTCAGGTTATTTTAATTTCAGTTTTGATGGGCTGATTTCTCATACAAATAATTACCAAGGACGGTGCCTCCTAATAGAATATTTTGCGCAGCTTATGATTATGCGGGAAAAGCAGAGTAACATAGGCTTAGCCGCTATTCGAATTTTAACAGAAAATTGGCGGTTACCACGCATGTTTTAGAGATAATTAAGCAATAATTATTTTAAAAAGCTTTAAAATAAAATGAAATATATGGCGATTTTTGAACCTCAATTATCCCTGAGAAATGTGCAGTTACCCCAATTTTTCGATAACAATAACACTTGCAAAGATCTGCTTTTCGCGCATAGTCATAAACCTAGAAAAGTATCAGTAGGCACCCCACACGGGAATCCCGAGATATACAGAATGTATACACAGTAGCAAAAGAAGTCACCGTCCTGCATTATTTGAAGACAGCTCACAAAAGTAACAGATACCTGGAAAATATGCTGGTATTTCGAACAAGGCATTAGTGAAAGGGAGGCCAATAACCTTGGAAACCATAACAAAGAGAGAGAAGAGCATATTCAGTATAATTCTTCAATATTATAATCACCAGAAGGACCATTTCTTGTGGCCATGTCGAGTTTCATGAGGAACTCGGACGAGTTTCAAATTCAATCTAATGAAGAAAAAAACTCGATAGCATGGTAATTATTTACACTGTAGTATATTAAGCTGGGTAAGAAGTAAGGTACGGGTATTGAGACATGATTTTAAATCTAAAAGAACGACTCTGGTTATAAAAACCCTTGCCGGTGTCCCTTAACATGCCCAAATCCATGAAACCTCTTCCGTGTGGTTTTTGAGTCTGTGAAAACTGCCGTGCGGTTCCCAGACAACAGCTACCACATGTTTGCTGCGGAGCTGTTGCTTAAAGGGTACGTGTTTTACTTCCGCCTCAGCAGTAAAGGGTGCCTGATACACGGCCTTTTGGTCGTTCGGTGCCCGACGGCTGTGCCATGCTGATGAGGCCCAACAACTCCGAAACAGCTGTCTATGGCTGCCACTACCCGAATGATATGGCTGTGCGCATGCTTAGGTACCGGCCAGGCCGTGGGTTGCTGTGCGAGTGTGTCACTTGCTTTTATTCATTGAGGTCTATAGTCATGACTGACAATCAATAGTATTCTTTGAAATTATCCACACCGTATTGTTTGCGTCTTACTCTCTCACTATGTTGGGTTTACTTTCGCTTTCCGGTCGCAATTAAACATCCTTTCTGAGCTTCCTAATCCCCCCCCCCCCTCCCTAATCCGGCCACATTGATTAAAACTAAGGTTAGCACATTGTCAAAATTCTAGTAGAGCTATTACCACAGTCTTTCTTGTGCTAAGGGATTTCGCAAGCACACGACCAGGACTTCAAGGAACACACACAGTTATTTATTATATCCTTGACCTGGTTACTTCGTTTTCATGTCTTGAACATAGTAATTCGTTTGTAGGTTCAAATTTTGTTATGGATAATTCCGGCTGATTATCTGTAATACGGATGAAGCAACTGGGAGTTAAAGGTGGTTAAGGTCTTTTGCTATTATACCTTTAAATTAACAGGATTCGGATAATGATAATTATATGCAGAGATGTTGACGGTGAAAAACGTCTGATTCTGAAAGGAAATGAAACGGAAATCAGTCAACCTTGAAGTGGGTAACAACTACTGAGAATTTGGTGGATCACTTCTTAACAAAAGTGAGTCAAGCATAGTTTCTTTTGTGCCAATATTCCATTTGGGGAACAACACATCAATATTTAAACATTGCTTCAAAACGGCTCGACAAAAGTCTGAAACTTTGATGAATAATAACATTAATCAAGTCTAGTTAGGATAAGACAACAAGTAGTGTCCTTTGTTCTCCCCTCAGAATAGTAAAGCAAGCAAAAACCGCGAGCATGCGTAAAACTTGCCTGCCACGGCCACGCCTTCTCGCGGGGGTGATTTTAGCGCGCGTTCGCGTTTTTTGCACGCTTTACTATACCCCTCCCCCCCCCCCCCCCGCCAAAAAAAAGAAAATAAATAAGGGATAAATCGTTGACTAATTTAGCATGTGTTTAGCATGGGGACATAGAAAACATTTGAGTCCCGATCCCGACCGGATTCAAACGTGTGACTTGACCTATCACGATCGGATCCTCGGAACCAGTAATTGGAGACTCGAGGTGATGGTCTCAATTTCCGTCGTTATTGCTTGTTAATCATTTTGTCCTATTTAAGTGCAAAACCGAGCTTAAAACTTACAAACTTTTTCAATTTTTCATCTCATGGGGCGCTTTTGACCCTACAGCCTATATTGTGAGGAGCATCATACTACCAAAATTTGGGCAAAATTAAGTTCCGATTACAAACTATTGGAAAGCTTTGTGGGACAACTGTAGGAAAAGAGAGAGAACGCAAGTAGTGTGTCCTTACTTTTGGCAGCACAGAGCAGTAAACTGGAGCGATCAGGCTATCGAAGTCGACGCTTAGTCGAATAAGAATCCCATTCCAATTCCCCTGAGGATCTAAAAGATATAGTAGATTACTGCAGAGTGGTTCTTGACCCGTATCAGCCTGAGTTGGGGGTTGGGGAACACGCGCTGCCTTTAAATATTCATATTCAGTTTTTTAATATAAAAGCAAACATTGACAAAGTCTGTGACTTTTCCTTAACTTTATCTGGCAATAATTGGCTATAATAATTGCTCACATGACTTGATGTTTCCACGGCAACACGTCTTTGACAGCAATTTTTTCTCAAATTTGAATATTTTTCTGCTAATGAAAAATTGTAACTTTATATAAGTTAATTTTGCATATTTACACCTTATAATTTTTTTTCTGAGTTTTTTTAGTTTCGGAAGATAGCGGGAAAATATAATGTGGCGGATCCAAAGCGGCGCCTGTAAAGAACAAATTTACGTAATTCTCTTGTAATGTGATGTCATCGGTACACTTTGCGGACATCAAAGAACAGTTTGGGACATACAATACACCCTCCAAGTCGCCATTGACTCGATGGATTTAAAGTTACGAGATGGGGTGGGAGTTTCTGGGAGTTTGGATTTCAAAGTAATAGTTGATTGTACAATAATAATAATAATAATAATAATAATAATAATAATAATAATAATAATAATAATAATAATAATAATAATAATAATTGTGGATGTACTCGGATGTTATTCAAGAGATGTCAGGAAGGCACTTAAAGAGCTAGTGGGAGATAAAAGCGACACAATAGCTCTGCAGATACAGAAATCAGTTATCACAAGCTCACTCAACATTGCCAGGCGCTTTAAGCTTTTGAAATGATGGACATTAGGCGTTTTATTATACTTTTATTTTTATTTATTTTTTAAGTGTTTTCACCGCGATGAACAGAACTTTTAGTATTTAGATTGAGGATTTTATGTATGGTAAATAGTTTTAGAATTGAATTACTAGGATTTTTATGATTAGAAGTTGGGAGTTTAATTATATTGACTTTGGTCGTTGCATTGATTGGCTACGGCTGGCCGCCCAATCATTGTTTAGGTAATCTGGGCATCCAGAAGTTTTTACTGCCATTTTATAATAAATAGACAATTTTACGTAAGGTTGACAGGTAACTTTCCCATTATTGGATCCTCAAGCCTGACGCCCATTTTGGGGAAACGTTCACGAATAAAGATTAAAATGACCCTCATCTTTACGCTTCACCCCCACTGACGACATAGCATCGTTTTATTGGGTCATGAATATTTTATGTTCTTTGGTATTAACTGTGTGTTCAAAACGTTCGTACAGCATCATAGCAAAGATTTCAAGTGATTTTATTAAAGGAACAGCAAACCGTAATGCGCCTTTAGTTATTGTTCCAATAAAATGAAAATGTTGTCCCAATTGACAGCCTACAACCCATCCATCTTGGCCATCAGTAGATTTCCTTTGATTCTTATATGGCCCTAAGATATTTTTAGGAAATGCTTAAAACAACTGAAAAGGCTCTGTCATGTTATTTTTATGTTGTTATGCATGAGAGAGTATTGTGGCCTCTGCCGGCCTTGCACCATACATTTCTTTTACCTTAATTTTTAGCAATGGCAAAATATCATCTTTTCTTTCAACTGACTGGATCGATCTTACTTCACAAGAGATAAGGGTTTCGAAAGGAATCGTGATTAAAAGAAAAAAAAGGGCAGAAATCAATTGCGCAGAACTTTATTCGAACCCAAAAATTAACACGTGCATTTTGGAGGATCGATACAACATCCCAGCAACAGTTCGATCCCAACTTCCAATTAAAATAACGTTACTACACTGAACTATGTTGGGTCTGAACCAGTTTTGTCAATGGATCTTTTCCCAGGTGTGATCCTTATTGGAAGAAAACGTGGAGTATTATTCGGTCATTTTAGTATGACACAAGAGCTTTAGGCGTTATCTTTTTTAATTACAAAAGGAGGGGTTTGGGAGTGCGGAAAGGGAGCGCTCTCCCCCTGCATAGACCCGCTACTACTATTACGGGCTTTTTATCTCCGGCATTTCTCTATCTACTTTAGCAATGTCGCGTGAGAAAACTAAAAATAAAGCAAAAAAAAAAAAAAAAGAATCCTCTTTGTATTCAATTGCGTACCTTTCATAGAAGTCCATGTTGCATTCATATACCAACCACTGGTGTTTACATTTTGCCCAAAGGTGACTTCGATCTCTGAGGGAATCCAATCTCCAGCTGGACGTGATGACGGGTAAGGGCAGTCTGAAATGCATTCAGAAAGAAAGAAATTTATATATTGATTCCGAAACTAAATTTCGGCCACCTCAGATCACGTCGTTGTTTCCTAGAGAATTGAATCCACGCCTCTTTGCTTTTTCGATGATTAGGAGTTTCATTTTGTTAACAGACTAATGACTGACTGTTGACACAACAACAAAAAAAATTGAGTTCGTAGTTTTTCTTTCTCCTGATAGAAGAATACTGTCGTCGCAAACGCTTTAACTCGTACACCAACCAAACATAATTTATTGACGAAAGCAAGTACGTAAGGTAAGGTAACGTAACGTAGCTGAAAATAACAAAATAACAGACATAAATAAATTAACAATGAAAATGACAATGACAATGCGAATAGAAAACGACAAGCGAAATAAACGACGAATACTTACAAGACGAATGTGACGACAAGAAAAACACTTTGAACTTGGAACTTGACTTAGAAGGTAGACTTAAAACGAAACTGAACTTAGCTAGAACTAGAACGACTGACGCAATATGAGCAGCAAAACAAAACTAACAAGTAACCTATATATATAGCATTATGCAAAATAAAACTAGCGAGTACGAAAACAACCTAAGAAAACAAAGAAGACTAATGAACGAGAAACTAAGTACAAAGGGCAACGGAGTGAAAAAACTAATAAACGAGGAACGAAAAACAAGAACGCTAATGACCTATAGAAATACGTTACGCCGACATACAAAACAACAAAAATCTAAATTTTCGCGCCTACATACCCGCTCCTAAATGCAAAGGCGGAAACTTTGCGTTTACATATATGTGAAACATTATAAGGCGCATGGAACTAATAGATAAACTAACACGTAAGATTTAAATGTCTCCTTAAATCTCTATGACTGGGAAAAAATGTCATATACGCGGTAGATTTGGAAAAGACTTAACTTTCTATTCAATTAAAGTGTTCCTTCTGAATGTTCACAAGATTCCAAAAGGCATAGCTTGGAGATGGGTCAAAGTAAAGTTGAATTCTTCGTCCGAACTTTCACACGACGGATCAACTGTTGCTTGTCGGGAAAAACTTCTGTGATACGACCAATCGGCCACATATATCTGGGTGTAGATTCATCAACGACGATAACGATAACCCCAATTGAAAAATTTCTGTTAGGTTTGAACCACTTCTGTCGTTGTTATAGCAGAGGCAGATATTCTTTTTTCCAACGTTTCTAAAAAACGTCCGCCAAATATTGTACCTGTCGCCATCTTCTTCTCGAAAGGGTGTCGTTTTTCTCGAGAATACCAGGAGGAAGAGGCGTGTCTTGACGAAGAAGAAGCAAATGATTTGGTGTAAGAGGTTCCAAATCTCTTGGATCATTTGAGACTGTCGTTAAAGGTCTTCCATTGATGATACTTTCTGCTTCACACATCAGGGTCTGGAGACTTTCATCATCGAGGTTCTGTTCCTTCACTAAGCCACCAATAATCTTTCGGGTCGATCTTATTAGCCTTTCCCACACACCACCATAATGAGAGGCCGATGGCGGATTGAAGATCCACGTAATTCCTTTCTGGATAAGACTTTGGTGGATCGCAGCCTGGTTTCAGCTTTCGATCATAACACAGAGCTCCTTTTCGCCTCCAACGAAGTTTGTACCATTGTCAGAGCGAATTTCTTTCACTTGACCTCTTCGGGCGATAAGACGCCTCAGAGCGAGAATAAAGGAATTAGTATCCAATGAGTGGGATATTTCCAAGTGAACAGCTCGCATGGCTAAGCAGGTGAAAATCACCCCATAACGCTTCACTTGGCTCCTCTTTTGGCGTACTAGAAACGGGCCAAAATAGTCTACTCCTACGCAAGTGAAGGGAGGCTGGTCCGAGGTGACTCTTGCAGATGGTAAATCTGCCATCTTTTGTTCGCCAGAAGAGGCATGACGCCTTTTGCAACCAAAGCAGGAGGATAGTACGCTTCTTACAACGGAATTCGCGCGGATTAACCAGAACTTTTCACGCAATAGGGCTAAGACGTATTCTCTTCCGGAATGACCGCTTTTCTCATGAAAATGGAAAACAAGGAGACGAGCGAGATGAGAACCCCTCGGGATAATGATCTGATGCTTTGAATCCTCGGAGAGGGTGGCTATTCTCAGTCGTCCGCCAACACGGAGGAGGCCAACTTAATGAGCGCACTTGATTTCTTGACGGACTTTCCTTTCTTTAAGGCTGCTATTTCTTCAGCAAAAGCGATTTTCTGGTTAAACTTGATGATCTCTTGTTCTGCAATCTCCAACTCTGGAAGTGTGAGCAATTCGCACTTGGACTCTCTAGGAAAACCATAGAAGTCTTGTCTGGCTTGTATTTTTCCCTTAAGAAATCTTCTTTGGCAGCGAAGACACAGAGCGATAAACTTTAGCAGTCTAAACCAAGACGAGAATCGCTCAACAATAGAAGCAAGGCTCGCGTAGGCTTCGCTGACTTGGACAGCAAAAGAAGACGACTCGCGTTTAACTTCGGGATCATCCTCTGACAATTCTTCAGTATTTCGGGGATGTGCCATCCAATCGGACTCCGGCCTTGAGAGGAAGGCCGGCCCCTTTATCCAACGGTCGTTCTGAACAAAACACTCTGCAGTGACTCCTCTTGACGCGTCATCAGCAGGATTAGACTTGGTATCTATGTACCTCCCCTGTAAAGGACCGGAATCTTCTCTGATAACGGAGACACGGTTGGCGACATAAGTATGGAAACGTTTCGATTCGTTCTCGATGTAGAGTATCACAGTCATGCTATCCGTCCAGAAAGTGATTGTGTCAGTATGCATTTCCAATTCTTTCTTCAACATTTTGTTCAGGCGAATCGATACTGTAGCAGCTGCTAATTCCAATCTGGGGATAGTCGTCTGTTTAAGAGGAGCGAGGCGGGATTTCCTGATGAGAAAAGAACAATGAATTCGACCATCCGAGTTGACGAGGCGAAGATAAGAAACTGCTCCATACGCAGACTGAGAGGCATCGCAAAAGTGATGAATTTGGCTGCTAGTAATTCTTCCAAAGTCAGGGGGTTTGACATGTCTGTGGACTGAGAATTCGGAAAGCCTCGGTAGCCCATGCAGCCAGGAACGCTATCGAGACGAGTAATTGTCAGGAATCACATCGTCCCAAGCAAGGCCCTTTCTACACAAATCTTGGAGAAGTAGTTTGGCGGGTAAGATGATAGGTACAGCCATTCCTAAAGGATCATATATCGAACTGACGATAGATAGTATTCCACGCCTTGTACATGGAC
The DNA here is from genome assembly GCF_977016875.1 of Pavona decussata. Lineage (NCBI taxonomy): Eukaryota > Metazoa > Cnidaria > Anthozoa > Scleractinia > Agariciidae > Pavona > Pavona decussata. The sequence continues at coordinate 5,948,233 of NW_028145480.1, read as the reverse complement.
GCTCCTTAACGTTGACCTTGAAGCCAAACTTGTCGTTCTCTACGGACCATGATACGTCTAAGGCTATCTCGGTGGGAAGAGCATCTTCGGCTAGGTCCAACTCTTTGACATCTTTGGCTCTGTCGTGAATTGGAATTGACTCTTAGACTTTCCGGTCGTTACTAATCCATTTCGTCAAACAGAAGCCTCCTCTCAACATAAGCTTTCGTAAGTCATCCAAGTGCTTAATCGCTGCACTACTTGACGGTAAAGATTTAAGGCAGTCGTCAACGTAGAAATTTCTCAAAACGGTATTGACAACATCGGAGGGAAATTCATGCTTGAGGTCTTCAGTGTTCTTTCGAATTGCGAAGTTCGCACAACTAGGAGACGAGACAGCACCGAACAAATGTACCGTCATTCTGTACTCTGTTAATTCTTGATTTAAGTCACCAGAGGGCCACCACAGGAAACGAAGAAGATCGCGATCAGCTACTGGGATGCGCACTTGATGAAACATAGATTGAATGTCTCCCATCACTGCAACTTGATCCTGACGGAAACGAATCAGCACTCCTACAAGGTTATTGGTTAAGTCTGGACCTTGGAAAAGCTCACCGTTTAGGGACGTTCCGCGGAACTGAGCAGAGCAATCAAAAACAACTCTTAACTTCTCCGGCTTCTTGTGATGATATACGCCATGGTGCGGTATGTACCAAACCTTGCCGTCCGCTCTTCTGAGATCAGCGAGGGAAACTTTCTCAGCGAAACCTTCTTTAATAACACCTTCAAGAGAGGTAACATAGTCTTCTCGGAACTTTCCATTCCCCAAGAGCTTGCGTTTCAAATGAAGAATCCTTCGTTCTGCCTGAACTCTATTCTCCGGCATCTTCAGGGAGGGATTCTTCAAAGGAAGCGAAATCTGATAATGACCATCTTCGCACTGCATGGCTGAATCTTTAACGATGTTCATGAATTTCAGATCATCTCTGGATAAGCCAACGTCATCACTGAGGGATGTATCAGCAAAGTCAGCACAGGCAACGCACAAAGGATGAGCTTCCATGGATTTCACAAAGAAACATGAGGGGACATACTTCAACTTTCGTCCGGTAGGGCCGTTAATAACCCAGCCAAGGTCCACTCTTGTCGCGTATGGACCTCCATTAGCAGCAGGGATAACTTCCCTGGGCTGAAGGGCTTCAGGAACATTGGCGCCGATCAACAGTTCGACTTGGGAGTCTAATTCTGTAAGTTCGACGTATCCTCGTAAATGTGGCCATCGTTCAACGTCTTCTTGTTTAGGGATTTCATCTTTCGAAACTGGCATAACTGATATGGCTAGCGTCTCATGCAGAGGAACGACATGTTCTCATCTAGGTCAGAAATTTGCAAATCCTTGACAATAAAGCTGTCTCCTTCTTCACTTCTTCCCATGGTTGTCAATTTGAGTTTCGTTTTCTTGCCACCTATTCCTAGACGTTCCAGAAGGCTGAACGAGCAGAAGGTAGAATTGGAACCATTATCCAAGAGCGCATACGTTACAATGGCACAAGGACTTCCTTTGACTTTAATCTTCACGGGAACAATAGGCAAGGCCGTTATGGAACCGTCCAAAAACGTTAGGCCACAGAAGTGCGGGGTACTTCTCTCCTCGGAGTTGCCTTGGCTTGTGCTATCCTGAGATCGAGTCCCACTTCTCCCAACAGGTGCATCACTAGGAGATTCTGGTTTGGACCTTGATTGTCTCTCTCCAAATTGCTCTACGTGCATAACTGTGGCATGTGGTCCACCGCAGTGGTGACAAGGCTTCCTCTTTTGACATCCTCTGGATTGATGACTAGCTCTTAAGCAAGCGAAGCATAGCCTCTTTTTCATTACGAAATCAAAACGATCTTGATTGGATGCTTTCGCGAAATCAGTACAATCGGACATATGGTGGGAGGCACGACAGAAGAGACAACCTTTGGCAGTTTCAGCTGAAGCAAACTTGCTACCAGTAGACGAAGATACGGGACGTACTTGACTGTCAGAATTCTTTTCTGAAATGGTAGCGAGACTTAGTTTCTTTGAACCAGGCTTGTCATTTCTGGGCTTTACCCTCCTCTCTTTGTTAACGGAGGCTTCCTTCTCCATACAGGGTAACTTGCCGAAGATGGGATTGCCTAAGGATCGCGACTTCTGCTCAACAAAATTTGAAATGTCTTCAATACAGATCTCTCGCTGTTCCACATTCAGGATCCGGTCAGCGGTTTCGCGCCATTTAGCTTGCAATCTTGGTGGGAGTCTGTTGATGATCTTCCGCATGTTATCTGGACTTTCTACCTTGTTAGACTAACCAATGGATCTGAGAGTATTCGTACAGCTTGACAATAAGATGGAGAAACCTTCCAGTGATTCCGCATCTTCACCTTTAATGCGTGGACCATTAGCCACTTGGTCAAGGCAAGCCATTGCGATTTTATGCTTCTGGCCAAATCTTCTCTCTAGGAGTCTCTTAGCCTTCTCGTAACCTTCCTTTGGAACCATGTAGAGACAGCTGCGCACGATCTCTTGTGGTCTTCCAGATGTGTGCTGCTCAAGATAATATAGTCTACCAGCGTAATCGGGTTCCTTGGCCTCGATCACCGTTTCAAAGGCACGGATAAAAGTGCAGTATTCTAGAGGATTGCCATCAAAAACAGGGACATGTCTTCTGGGCAGCGTATTCCTTTGCTGTTGTTTCACAAATTCTTCCATTACTCGGTTTTGTTGGACGAGAATCTGATAAGCTTGATCACTGAGACCAGATTTGCCGGAATCTTCGCTGGAACTACTTGAAACGCTTCTTTCATCGGGAATCTTTTCAGGTTTAGACTTTGCCCCTTCTTGTTTATCCTTGGAGACGGATACTGGGGGCGGAAAACTAGAGAGCATTCGATTCTACAAGCCGTCAGGAGGAAGAAACTTTGATTCTGCCTTGGCGTATGCTCCCTCTCTGGCCACAGCTTTGGCGTATTCGGTCTCCAGCTTCAGCTCCTCCCTCTTTAATTCTAACTCGTATTGTTGTCTTTTAAGATTCATCTCCGTCTCATGAAGTCGCTGACGCTATTTTAAGGCAAGGGCTTCGGCTTGAATTTCAGCAATTTTTGCCGCTTCTTAAGCTCGAGCAGAAGATATTGAACTTGCTTTAGATGCTGTACTGAGGATGGAACCACACAAACTCTTATGTCGATGTTGCTCGTTAGGGATAACTTGAGAAACACTGTCATCTGGAGTAATGGCCATCTCATGCAGCTTCACCTCCGTAACGCGTAACCAGTCATTAACGGTATCGCAGAAAAATCTTAAACTTGATTCAATTTCACTAAAATAAGCGTTAGATTGTTCCTTTTGAGCTTTGTCCACCAACTCGCGATGATATGCGTTCTGACATTCGACGAATTTTTGAAAGAGATCCGTTATCTCGGCTAGCTTGACCTTAACTGCTTCCAAATTGTTGACATCGTTCAGCAAGTCATCAATCTTCTTGCGTTTGGCTGTTAGAATACTCGACAAAACACCTCCTCTTTTCTTTCTTAGAACTCGAATTCGCTCCACTCGAATAGCATCTGGATCCAGCGTTACGTTGAGTCTTCGTACACGTGAACTTGAACGAACAGGCGGCGGCGTATCAGAACGTGCTGGACGCTGGCTCCTCGGCGACGTACTTGGACGCTTAACAGGAGGTCTTGTTTGAGACATGGCAACGGACACCGACGGCAAACAATATTCGTCTTTTACGAATGTCGTCGCAAACGCTTTAACTCGTACACCAACCAAACATAATTTATCGACGAAAGCAAGTACGTAAGGTAAGGTAACGTAACTGAAAATAACAAAATAACAGACATAAATAAATCAACAATGAAAATGGCAATGACAATGCGAATAGAAAACGACAAGCGAAATAAACGACGAATACTTACATGACGAATGTGACGACAAGAAAAACACTTTGAGCTTGGAACTTGACTTAGAAGCTAGACTTAAAACGAAACTGAACTTAACTAGAACTAGAACGACTGACGCAATATGAGCAGCAAAACAAAACTAACAAGTAACCTATATATATAGCATTATGCAAAATAAAACTAGCGAGTACGAAAACAACCTAAGAAAACAAAGAATACTAATGAACGAGAAACTAAGTACAAAGGGCAACGGAGTGAAAAAACTAATAAACGAGGAACAAAAAACAAGAACGCTAATGACCTATAGAAATACGTTACGCCGACATACAAAACAACAAAAATCTAAATTTTCGCACCTACAGATACAATAACCTGGTGATAATCTATTCTAACTAAATTTTTTTTTTCAAGTAGACTGTCTATTTCCATGGCGAGATACGTCATAATCTCAGGAACCATAATTTTGGAGTTTGCTTTGATTTCAACGTTTCTCAAAATAGATTGAATATCCGTCCTTTTAATTTCTCTTTGATTTTTGCGGTGCATTTATTGATTTTGATTTATAATTTGACGCAGATATCTAGTGGAGCTGTACGTTGCATCAGCCTACAAAAGTGGAACAATTCTGCGAGCTTACCATCCTGTACAACTGACTTTCGTTTGCGAAGTTTGATGTCCTGTTTATTTGAAGCGTGCTGACCTGTCAAATGAAAAATAAAAAATAGATTTAACAAGAGAGATCAGGGTGCAGTTATTCAGTGAGAGAGCCGGCTGAGCCGGTAACCGGCCGCTGACTGGGTAATGGTAAACGGTAGCGAAGGATTACGAGCAGATTACTAATAAGTTTCTCTTGTTGAAAAACGTTCCCATTGGGGTATGGCCCAGCCTTCTTACTCTACAGAAAATAAAGGAAGACAAAGCCACAATGAATGACTGAATGAGCGTGATCTACAAGAAACCCAAATTGCTGCCTGAACTTTCAACCAGAATTAATTCAGTAGTGATACAGTCTACTTATCCTGGTTAGCGCTATACCTTAGCGTTTCAGTTGAACAACGGGACCTGGAAGAAATCTTTTGGCCTGCACGCTGGCGTTCGTACGAAGTCAGCATCAGCCTGATGGATATTTTACCGAATGCGCAAGAGAACTATGACTTTGTCTACAGCGTGATCTGTTGTTTTCAATGTTCGCCGTTAGTAAGAAATTATAGACGTAGATCACGATAGGTTAATGAGAAGGAACCAGGCCATGACAGTTAGTAATTAATTTAGGTTATTTTTGCAAAATATGAAAAGAATACGCAAAGGGGGATGAAATTCAAGTTTACAGAAATTTTGGCAACGGTTGTTGTTTTGCGGGCAGAGGTTTATTGTATTCCGACTCAATACAGAAGGAATCCAACCCAGTTGATCATAATGCGGAATCAAATGCCACACAAAGTAAGACGCAGCCAAATTTACCAATGGGTGGCCAATGCCTAAAAATGTTCAAAAACATTAAAAAAGAAAGAGAGATTGTTTATTTTCCTTTTTAAATTACCTTTGTATCCGTGTAGGCATTGACGTTGACAAGATAGCACACTACGCGAAATCTGCAGAGCGAGAAACAAAGTTTGTTTAATAATGAAACTTAATTAAATTATCACATATGGTTACTTTCGCAACGTAAAAGTAAAGTTTCAAACTAATTACACAATTTGACGTTGTTAAAAGTTTCTTCAATACGGTTATGAACTTCCTAGAGTAACACCGAAACGGGTGAGTGAGTTTAGTCTGTTTGAAAACACGAAGATGCAAATGAGCGTGAAGAGCGCAGTGTGCAACTTGACTTCCTCTGTTTCCGAGAAAACAGACAAAATATGCGCATAATCTAGATACGATGTGATTACGCCAAATGGGATCATCTGTGTCTACCAGAACAGAACAATTTGTATTTCGAAAGCCACATTTCCGTTTTTACTGAAAGTTTCCGAGTGATGGGCCTTTGTTAATCACTCAAGAGAAATTGTGCTGTTAAACATGCTTTTGGCGCACTCGCACTTCAGCGGCGATGATATTAAGAGGGCAAGAAGAAATCAGTCACTGGAAAAGCGAACTTTATCCGCATCCAAAAATTAAAAAGTGCATTTTGGAGGTACAACCTCCCTAGCAACGGTTTGATCCGAAACTTGCAAATTGCATTGCTGCACTCATCTATGAATAGGTTTGAACCGTCTTTACAATGAATTTTTTTTTTCTCATGCGTTCCTAAATGGAAAAAAGATATGGAGTTTAGCACGTGACTAGCTATAAGATATTGCTCAAAGTTTAATTAAGGTGTTTGTTTCTCAGGAATGTTAACGAGACCACATGTATGCCAGAGGTGCATGACATGCTGCTGCAGAAGCCCTTTTTATCTATAAAATTCACTGATAAAATCGATCGTGTCAAAAGGTGTAGCTAGATTGTTGCCGTGGAATCGGCGCTTTATCTATAAACTTTACTGATGAATCACTCGTGGCAACAGCTGTAGAAAGATGATGCTACATAAAATTCACCGAAAGAATAAACTACTTAATATAAATACTAGCTCTACTTAATACTAATACTGGGTCCAAGCTGTGTTTAATTTTTTGAACGAAGACTGCAAAAAACTGAGAGCGGGCCCTTTTTTTGGTGCCACTAGATTTCCGCATGTCCACAGAAAAAGCCAACGAGAAAACCAAACAAAACAGACGGGAGAAAACTAATCTACGTAAAGAGACGAGTCTAAGCATAACCCAGATACCCTGCAATTTAAGTGAAGAGTCAGGACCAAGGTCAATTCTATTTTAAAACTGTTGATGTTGAGAAAAAGGCGACATTAGTATAGACATTAATAGAAGGGAATCAAAGAGTTAACAGTGCCGTAAAAATGGCAGCTGTCATTTGCATGGTCACATTTTAGGATGTCATCCAGCTAAGAACCATTGATTTATTTATTCTAATTGAGAGCGTTGTGCTCTAGACAAAGAGATCCAGAAGTCGCTCAAGCATTTCACCCAGCAGGACCTCCATGTCATAAACAAACCGCGAAGCAAGAAGGGACATGAAAATTTTTAGTACGTGTTGCGGATGATTCGCTTCGGGGCACTGTGATGACGTTATGCCTTATTACACGAGTTTCTTTATAAAAAAAAAAAATGATCTATTCACTTAATAAAGAAAAATTGAGTAAAAATGACTTTAACTACAAAATTTGCCCTTGGTACGCGACTGAGCTTTGTGTTATTAACGTTCCTGTTACTTGTTTCTAGACTTCTTACGTGATTCAGCGGGTCCATGATGCATAAATGTAATTATATTTACATCAAATATTTCTCACTAAAACTTCAGAATGAAAGAAAAAAAAAAAAGAAAAAAACCTGACGATTTTATGATTTAATGCTCACTGTCTCCTTGAGTTATCGCGACAACAGTCGCATTATCCATCCGCCTATGAAACAAGAATTGAATCCTAAGAATGTAATCCGGTGCGTTTGTTATTTCTCAATTTACGACCGAGGTTCGCGAGTCAGAAACATAACTTTAAACCCAAAGACTGAACTGGTAAAACTAGGCCTAGAGAAAGAAAATTTCATTAAATTAACGGGTAACGGACATCACATTGGAATTAGGAAGTCATTGTTTACGATTTAAGCTAATATTGCTTTGTAAGCTTAAAATCGCTGACGATATCACTAATAAATCCGGAACTCGTTCATTCAGTTTTCTTTTTATGAGATAGGCGTCAGTTACGTCCAGGATCGGAAGCTGCAAAGGTTCTACTTTTTATCGAATAAACTCTACTTCTTTCGGTCTCTCGATTTCGTCGTTTTCGCTAATGTGGATTTGGTATGCAATTGGTATGCATGTCATATCGCTCCTGTCATTATTCCGATCACGTTTTAAAGTTTTCAGTGGACAAGTACATGCATCTCCATCATCGTATAAGGCAAAATCCACAACATACCTGCGTTTCTCTTTTGGAACTTTCTTTCAGAGCCAGACGGCAGTTACGAAGGCATCGCGCCTTCCGTCGCGGTAAACGTTGGCCTGTCTGCTCAATCAAGGCCATCGTTCCAATGATCACACAAAATAACAGTACCAAAACGATCTTCCTTCTTGCAGGCATGGTTTACTCAGATGGTAATACTGCCGAGTACAAAATGATATGATTATCAATTAATGCTTTTTAAAACGTGCTGCAGCCGAAACCTTGACACTGGCGATTGACTTCATCATTAGCATTGAAAATGTTGTTATTCAACTTTCTGCTCAGCGGTGCAAATCAGTTATACTTGCGTAATGATGTATTTTGTCTTCGATTGTGCACGCTTCGAAGGTCACTTCAGTTGTTCTTATCCTTATCTTTTGGCTTGCCTCAAGGCTCGTTACTAGGCCCCCTACTCTTGTGTTATACACTGTATATAAATAATCTCCCCAATGTCTACCCCACTTCCAAAATTAGCGTGTATGTGGATGGCACGGCTTTTTATTTTAGTGGTTCTGGCTGTAAGGAAGTTACTATTGTCTTGCAAGATGATCTAAATCGGTTTGAACAATGAATGACGAATAGTAAGCTAGTGTTAAATCAAAGCAAGACTAAAGGCATGCTATTTGGAACAAAATCGAAGCTGGAAAGTGCTGAAAATTTTACCATCCAGTTACAAGGGAGAAATATTGAGAAGTAATTACTTGGAGGTTATGTTAGATGAACATCTGATTGGGAGGAGCATGTCGACGTAATATTAATTATGCAGTAAGATGAACAATTTATTTGCCTGAATTAGATTGCGTCTTACGCTTGAGGCATCCAAATGTGTGCACAGTTGCATAATCTTACCACTCCTAAGTTATGTAGAGTTATGTAGGTAGACACTGCGTAGGGTGAACCCTCAGTTACGTGCAGGGATAACTTACAGCGTCTGCAGAACCGAGCAGCACGTATTATCCGACGAGACAGCTCTAGTAAGGCTAGTAAGATTTTAGGCTGAGAGAATTTAAATTCATAAATGTGTCTTTAAAATTGTAAAGTACTTACATAATCTTGTTCCTAAATACCTTAGTCAATATTTTACAAGGAATATTAGCATACACTTGTACAACACTAAAAGTCACTGAAATGATTTCTATCTCCTAAAACCGAGATTAAGTTTTGGGAAAAGACCTTTTCGATTTTCCGGAGTATTGCTATTTAAAATTCAAAATTTCAAGGACGCAAGCTCATTAGCTTCGGTTTAATACCAGATTAGAAAGAAGATTGTATCCCTAATGACTACACAAGGGCGGTCTATCCTGGTCTATCCGGTCTATCCACGCGTAAAAATTATATAAAGTAAATACATAAATAAGTAAATAAATAAATAAATAAATAAATAAATAAATAAATAAATAAATAAATAAATAAATAAATAAATAAAATAATTAAAAAAAGAAAAAAAGAAAGAACGAAAGAAAGAACGAGCTCACACACCGACTAGTTAGAAACCAACTAATTTTTACTGATTTTCTTTGTTGAGTAGATAGTTATAATCTAGGTTATACTAAAACCATTAGACTGCTTGCTCTAGGTTTCTATCAACTTTGATAGTTAGCCATCGCAAACAATCACCTTAGACAACGTCCAAAACATGTTTTCATCAGCCATTACCCTCTCTTAAAAGTGGGTCGGTCGATTGGTTAAAAAAAGGAACGAAAACCTTCTAAAAAGCAATTCCAAACGAACTTTCGTTGTAATATCCCGGAGGCCAGGATGCCATTTTGCCAAATATTACTCTGAAAGGCGTTTTTGAAGTACAGCTATGAGAGTGATTTACGAGTAAGGTTTGTTCTGCACTTAAAGAAGTATGCATTTGCATATAAATGATTAAGTTCAAAAGGGAAAAACCCAAGGACAAAGAAGCAGGAATTGCAACGATTTTAAAACTGGGGTTGGTTTGACAAAGTGAAACAAAATATCGTATGGAGTTTGCCTTCCTGAACGGTTTTTAATTCTGCTTTTCCTTGTTTGTTGATTCTTTTCAGCCGAGTTGTGTCGTCATGCACAACCATACAATAAAACTAAACTTGATTTTATGTCAACGCTGCTGATTAATTTGTTTTTAGTCAAACATCATGTTAACCGGAACGTGAGTGAATGACGTCAGTTGCCTTATCCTCTTTTGTTACTGAGCATATTGGGCTGAAAGGGAAAAAGCCGAGAACAGGAAGCAGATGATGAAACAACTGAAAAAATTGTGTTGATTTAGCTAGCTGAATGAATAACAGTTCTTTTTTTTTTTTATGAAGGGGAGAGTTTCTTGTTTGTTGTTTCCTTTAGTTTTTTGTCGTCATACACAATTATAAAAAAAATTATAAAATCATACAAACCCGCAAAAAGTGCAAAACGGATTAATGCCTTTTGTCACACAGTGCAATCCATCAGTGCCTAACCTTAAAAGTATTTTAATCAGCAAGTGGCATTTAATCGAAAATCAACCACTGCTGAGAGAAATGTACAGAGAACCACCTCTCATCTCCTACAGAAGAGGAAAATCTCTAAAAGACATACTTGTTAAAGCTAAACTCTAAGGGTCAAAGACCTATTACAACACGAAACAGTGGGAGTCGTGTTTAGCCTGTCAACCCCCTTTTAACCCCATTGCTAAAATACACTAAAATTAATCACAGAGTCCGGGGATTGGCTTACGATGCCGTTACAACCATAACCACATTTTAAATCTCACGAATGGGATATGGGACTCCAAATATGGAGTGCCATCATGTTGACATTTGTTTGGACCACCAGAAAGCCTTGCTTGTTGACCAACGAAGGTACGAGGCCAGACGGGAGTAAGTCATTGGTGATCATGGTGGTTATTGTGGCAATGAAAATGCTAAGGGTACAATGAATGTTGTGTCACTAGAACTAATGACACAACTGATGAATCAGAGAATCAACTCTGCAGTGTATGGTAAAGCAATTACCCATGTGGCTCAGTCTGTGGAGTGGTTGACCCAACTCGGAGATCGGCGTTTGGATCCCGCCCTAGACTGTTCACAGTTCCCCTATTCGTTTAGACACTCTCCCCAGAGCGCGCTCGCTTTTACAAACCAAGTTGGCGGCAGCTCCATCGAAGCGCACCAGTCTTGAGAATCCCACGGAAAAATAGGGGGACTGTGAACAGTCTAATCCCGCCCAGTCTGGTTAAAGATTTTTTTCTTTTTCTTATACAGTCTTCCCGTTTCCTGTAACTAAGGCTAACGCTCAATAGGAAATATATTTGTTCACCTTACATTACAGAAATAATTCTCTGATCCATCGTTCAGCTGATTCTGTCGGTTTACCTGGATCAGTTGGGCGAGCTGGTTGAAGTTCCTTAGCTGGATCAGTTGGTTTAATTATCTCAGTTTGTTCGGTGTGTTTAGTTGCGTCAGTTGCTTTATCTTCTTAAGCATTTTTACTTGAATTGGTTTAACTGGTTGAGTTTAGTTTCTTCAGCTTGATAATCCAGTTGGTGCAGATGGTTTGTTTAGTTGATTTTGCTGGTTCAGTAAATTCACTGATTCTGGTGTGGTAGGAATTAAAGAAGCGACCATCCAGTAAAGAAATTTTGATTTCGAGGCTCTTCTGCTCGCCACTGTCAGCCATATTTGTCTTTCAAATACGCTTAGCAGCCACATGTTTTGTTTCCCAGGCTCGAGTGGACTGTAACTCTAAATTTAGCTCGATGTGCAAAATATTAGGGAAATTTAGAGTGGCTAGCCTAGAATATGTGTAACAGATGTATAATTTTGTTCTAGAGACGTAACTTTAATGCGGACATATTCCCTTCTATCTTGAGTAATGCAGGAGTTCCTTCAAACAGGCTGAATCATTATTGAATTCTAAATGCCTAGTTTCCTCGTGTACTTTTGGCCGCCATTGGTGTGACACTATGAAGCCCAGTCAATGACGAGCGCGACTTGTCTTTGTAAGATTGGCAAGGCAAGAAAGTTCTAAAAATTAACTCCACCCCTTCATGTCTGCAATTTTTCCACATGATCAAGTTTTATACTGGTTCAGCTAGGTTTAGGTGGTTCATTTGCTTACAGTGATCCAGTTTGTTCAGCTAATTAAGTAAGTTGGTTTAACTGCATTAGCTGATTCAATCATTTCAGCTGATTGAGTTGGATCGATTGGTTTTGGTGTTTGAGCTGGTTCAGCTCAGGTTCAGTTTGTTCGGATGATTCAGTTAGTTTAGCTAGTTAAGTAGGTTAAGTTGTATCACCAGGCTGAGCTGGTTCGGTTGGTTCAGCTGTTTCATCTCGTTTAGCTTGTTCAGCTGGTTCAGTTGGTCCCATTGCTCCAATTGCTTTTACGTTGCTTCGGCTCGACCGTTCAATTGGTTCAATTAGCTTTGCTGGGAAACAATTCACTGTAACATTAAGCAATCAAACTCCGCTTCTTCGTTTAAAACCAAATACAGGAAAAATTTGCTTATAAACAAAAAGTAATGTAGAAGTCTTCACCGTCATCCGTTCGCTAAACACGCTCTTTTTCTTTTTCTTTGACTTTTTCAAACCTTTCCAAATAATTTTCTCTTCCACCGAAATAATTTTCTCTTCCATCGTAAGTAGTGCCCAACTCGAAAGCAGCATGCTCCATTGGGCACTGCTCACACTAAACCAAACAAATTTATCCTAATTCTTTTTAATCCTCCTTTGTAATATAAATGTTTATTGTTTTTTATGTATTGTAATGAATCTCGTTGTACGTGTGAAAAATAAAAATTGAATTGAATTGGTTCAGTACATTAAGGACTTTCTGTTGGTTCAGCCGCTTCCATATTCATCCAGTTGGCCCAGCTGGTTCACTGAGTTGGCTCAGTTGCATTAGCTGATTAAGTTTGTTGAGCTCAGGTTCAGTTAGTTCGGAGCAGTTAGTTAAGTCAATTAAGTTTATAATCAACTGGACGAACTGGTCCAGTTGGTTGAGCTAACCAAGTTTGTGAAGCTAGATAAGTTGGTTCCGTTTAAACCAAATCAGGCAGTTGAACCAACTGAAATGAACCAACAAAACTAGCTGAACTGGGTCAAATGACTGACCCAGGTTAATCAAACCAGCTTAACAGATTAGCGATAAGGAAATGAACCAGAGGAACCAGCTAAACCAACTGAAGTAACTGACTCAGATGAACCTACTGAACTAGCCAAACATACTGGACCAGTGAGACAAAGTGCACCAGCTGAGCTTGCTGAACCAACCGAATAAAGGGAACCAGCTGAATCGATCAACTGATTTAAATGAATTCCCTGATCCGCCACCTGACCAAACTTCACTAGCTCAACCAACTGAATCAGCCAAACCATCTCAAGGTATCAGGATAAAAACCCTGTCAAACGAAATATTTTCTGAAAGATTGATAATGACTAATTCTGAACGCATACAAAATAGATTACTCCGTTGTAGCGAGTTCCGCTCCAGTCGAGAGTTATCGTTCTCTGCAGCCGGTGCCAAATCCGTAACACATTCAGTTCTCTCAAAAACCGTCGTCTGGTAATTTTGGTATCTGGCTTTGTTTCTGTACTTCGCAGTTAAAATTTGAAGTTTGAAAGAGATTCATCTATTCATGAATGTAAATATATGCATATATATTTTGAACTGCGGATGAAAATCAAATGGAAGAAAGATCCTCGCAGTTACCTAGTACGCAACAGGCCCGTAGCAGGGGAGCTTAAGCCCCCCCCCCCCCCCCCCAGAATTTTTGGAAGTTAAAAAACAATGTGCCAAAAAAATATAAAATTAAAACAAACCCGGAACAAGGAACATTCCGGAACATCCCGGAACACGAAAAAAAAAAAATAAATAAAAAATAAAATAAAATAAATAAATAAATAAATAAATAAATAAATAAATAAATAAATAAATAAAAATTTAAGATACAAAAAATAATGAAATAAAATAAAAATAAAGGGAAAAAAAAGTGTGTGTATATTTATATAAAATGAAATAACATTGTATCCGAAAGAAATTCATATAAGAAGAAGTATGAAGTAGGTGGGACGGTAGGATAAATGGGGTGTTGTAACTGACCACACTGAATGAAGGCGCAAGTCAGGCTTTCCCGCCATTTGCAGCACGTGTTTATCGTCTGCTGCGCCAGAAATGGATGATGCAGTTCCAGCTCGACTGGAATACAGGAATGAGCACGGAACACCCTCAGGGGTTTCTCCATCGTATTTGCACCTTTTCCTGTTTCAAAACCAATTGTTCGGTAAAAATGCATATGGAAAAGAGTTTTGTAGCTACAAACCAGCCAAAGTAGCGTATTTTCTTTAGCCGTAAATGACAGTTCACTTATGGTAAAGACACAGAGACAGTCAGGCGTCTTTTACTGACAAATGATAATAATGGCTACACCTACTTCTTGCCACCGGGGGCAGCGCGCTTCTTGAAACTCTTGCCTAATTTCAGACTAAAGCATGTGATTTTTCCTAACCTATTTCAGACACGACCAAATGATCCAAATGGTCATGTTAACCCACTACAAACATACAAGATGCTAAATTGCTTCAAAGACCGATATGAATATGTCAAACATGTGAGTAGGACTTCGTTAGGCCTTCCAACTCCATTTTACTCGTGAAAACTATAACCAATTCCAGACCAACCTCACCCTATTCAGCAAAAAGCGGTCAAAATATATGCACTACTTCACACTAAAAAGGCTTGCGCGGTCAAAAGTGCTCTTAAATTTAAACAGGACTTATCCTTGTTAATCACAAATTTATAGAAGACGTTGTTTTTATGTGCGTCATGCATGGAAAGTTTTAATATCTTCTTTTCAATTTACCGTGAGGGTCGTTTTTCATTACGAAGGTATTACGTATTAAGAATTAATTTAAATATAGAAGCGCTGACTCGGAGATATTAAGCTTAAAGGATTGTTAAACACTTTAAAACAAGCTTAAAACATCTCTTTTAATGAAGACCTTACCTGATAATTCATATTGCGAAATTTTACTCTATATGTAAACGTCGTCTTTAAGTCAACATTTAATTTCAATCATTTAAGTTTAAGTGGGAAGCTCCCTAAGTTCCTCATAACCCAAATTGCTCCTTCATTCAGTGTGGTCAGCTACAATACCCCATTTATCCTACCGTCCCACCTACTCCGTACTTCTTTTTATGTGAATTTCTTTCGGATACAATGTAATTTCATTTTATATAAATATACACACACTTCTTTTTTTTTCATTTCTTCCTTTTATTTTATTTCATGTTTTTTTTTTGTATCTTGATTTTTTGTTATTTTTTTTTTTCGTGTTCCGGGATGTTCCGGAATGTTTCATGTTCCTGGTTTTATCGACGGCCAACAAATTAATGTGCGTCAATCAGTCTTGAATTCTGACGCTGCAAGTGCCTTTTTACAAACTTTAATAATCAGTTCCCTTCGCTAACAGTTTTTTTATGTACAACGGCAACAAAGGCACTCCTACCTTGGATCAGAAATAAGAATTAAAATGGATCGAAATCAACCAACCTCAAGCCATAAAAGCTGTTGTAATAAACTACTTGTTTTCTAAAACGTCCGCTCACTGATAGCAATATATATGTCCTCTCAAGAGCCACAGAAAAAGAAAGTCTCCTACAGTTGGATTCTTACTGCTCGATCCCAAATTTAAAAGTAGTAAGAAAAATTTGTCGTTGTTTGTTTGCGTCCTCCTTCAAACGTGAAATTACTTAGGAAATTTGACGTGGTAGGTAAAGGTAAAGTCGCACAAGAGCCTAGATGGCCCACACGGCCGGAGCTTAGCCCAGTTTCTGTAGCATGAAGCAACTAAGAGTATTGCTACTCCCCCCTGGATGGGATGCTAGTCCATCTTAGGGTTACCCCCCGGGTGTATAAATGGGTACCGGCGACATACTGGGCGAAGAGAGAAAATGAGGAGCCGCGGTTCTTGTCTAAGGAAACAACACAGCAACGAAGAGACCAACCTGGCCTCGAACCAACGACCCTCAGATCCTCCGACCGTCCGATCGAAAGTCCGAAACCCTAACCACTACACCACCGTGCCTCCACGTCAATTTAACGTGGTAGTCAGCGTAAAAGAAACGTCAAAGAAATGTACCAAAAAGTGTGATGCAGGTGCAACGTTGTTGTTTTACTTAATAAATCTACTGTTTTTTTAATGTTCTCGTTGCATCTTAAAATCCCTAATTGGTCTGTGTTTTTTAAAAGTGACGGGCGGGGTAGTTTTGTTCCACCAACTCACCCCCCCCCCCCCCCCAGTTGTTTTAGCCTTCCTACGGGCCTGCGCAACTTAAGTAGTTAGCGAAAAGAAAGCCTGAAAAAAATTCAGCCTTGAACGTTCAAGCCGGGATTTTTTTTCAGGTTCTTTTCGCAACTGCCTAAGTTGCGTACTCAGTAACTGCGAGGATCTTTCTCCTGTTTGATTCATTTATCCCTTCGACGGCTTATAATGTTTTATAAATAAAGGGGAAAAAATCGAAGACACTATTTTGGTGTCAGATCAAAAAATCTGCCAACAACCACACCAAATTTAACCAAAAACTGTCGAAAACGTACTGGACGCAGAAAAATGAACTTGCAACGTACGTCTAATTTCTTGAAGAAAAGTAAATAGTTCTGCAGAGGTTTTAATGATGTAATTGGACTAAATCCCAAAGGTATAAGGATTATTATTCACTCCCGGCTTGATGTCGTTAACACGTCGAGAGGTTCTCGAAAGTTTGTTGACTAATACATCGCTCGCACTTATTATAAAGGAGTTTTACCAGATATTTTGTCGTTGTTGTAAATTAATGGGTGCGATAAAGTTCGGTTCTCCTGTGAAATAATTTTTTTAAGCCTAAACGGTTCAATTCTGTGGACTACAAAAGCGAAAGCATTATCTAATGTTACTTTGTTTGTCATAAATGTCTAATGGTCTGGCAAAATTTTTGGTACGTATGCAGGTTTGGTTCAAAGCGGTGAAATAGGAAAAATAGTGCTAAGATAGGTCCTTTCCAATAAAACAAAGGTAAAAACATGAACTGAATGCGCCTGAAGCAACCAATCCACCCCGTTACATCCATGATGACACGAGGACGTCGATGCTGTTGTCGCTTGGATAAGAAACGCATACGAAATTGCGGCTACGTCTAAAAAACTCTAGTTGAGTTCCCACTCTTCACAGCTTCAATTTTTTGTTAATGAATTTATTCTTTGCATTATCTGTCGTTAAGTTTGAGGTTGACATTTGAACATAACCAGCAGAATGTTTTTAATAAATCGCGCTAATTTCCATCTAATGCACGAAGCAGCATCGCTTGACAACAGATATATGTTTACACAGAAAAAAATGTGCATGTGGACGAACCGGAAAGCGACCAAAACTCGTTCTGGATTAAGGACTAACATTACATTATTTTACTTTCCTTTTATATCTCGTGTCGTCTTGGTTTATTCCACAGGTGAGGAGATTCCCTGTGCCTATAACTTAAATCTTCTTAGATTTTTGCGCCAATTTTGTGGATAAGACAAAAATTTCCAGAAGTTTTCAGACAGGGTTTTGCTGTGGTGAAACTGCATCCGTTTACTGCAATTTGACCGAGGCAAAGTCGAGGCTAACGCTTAAGTGATGTTCCCGCTTACAGCGGTCCACTCTATTTCGCCATATAAAACAGTTTTCTTTTAATTTTAATGGAGAAAATGGTTTGGTATACATTTATCTAAACTGCTAAGGTTTTTTCTCTTCATTTTCGCTTTGCGACAGGACAAAACACGGTCGAACGATTAAAATTTGCCAGTTTTGAGACAGTTTGCTTTTGTCAAGTTTCTGGCTCATTATTTAAATTAGCAAAAAACGTTTGGAAAACATTGGTAAAGGTTTCAACAAACTAGGACAACCAAAACTATAACCCACTCAAAAACTGACAACCAGATCTTAAAGTTTGGCCCACTTAGAGACTCAAGTGTAATTGGGTCCAAAAGCACGTTACAGCTAAGTTCTTACCTTATTTAACCGACGTAAAAATCCAAACCGGAGATGTTCTCACTGTATTGCATGCGAAACCACGGTTAGAAACTGCCATGCCTAGGAAATTAAGACCTAAGACCCAAAGACCCGGAAGTCCAAAGTCCTAGAAACCTAAGATCCGGAAGCATAAGACCTGGAAACCTAAGACCTTGAAACCAAAGGAATGTTAGGTTCCCACTTCTTAGGTTTTAAGGTTTTGGGTTTCTTGGACCGGCCGGATTCATAAAGCACTCCTAAGTTAAGATGTATCTTGAGTATTTAACAATAGCCTATTCTTGGAATAACAACAGAATATTGTTCAGAAACAATACTTAGGATACATGTTAGCTTAGGAGGGCCCCTGTGTTGACATAATTATCACTCGTTTATTCCTATTTGAAATCATGAAGAGCAACAATCTTTTGTTTTCAAGAAAATATACTCATTAGTAAATAAGAAGAAAGATTGGCTTCGGAATGGCAAGGTGGGGGTCAACAATTTATTCACGTGGAACAGCATACCCAAAACTCTGTATTCTATTAAATCACAATTCAACATTCCACTCTCGTAGTATCGAAACGGACCCTCGAGGAAGATATATAGTTACAAAAAAATAAGGATTCTTATGATCATAAACAATTCAAGATCAAGATAATTCCATCAAAGCGTAGAACGAGCGAAGCCATTTTCCTGTGAGTAAATGTTCGATATCTGTTAATGTCAGAGATCCGTGTTTCGATATCACCCGACCATGGGTCAATGAGTCAATTCCACTAAGTATTTAAATTAAAAGCGAACTCAAAAGGGGACCTTGTCTGTGGAAATTTAATAATACCTTATTCGGGAATGAGAACCATGACAAATTTTTCACGTTGTAGTATCCGCAGATACATACCGCTTGAAAAATACAGCGATTCGGAGGTCACAGATATAAAACAACCATGGGAGCTAATAAAAGTGGGACTGGTGCACTAAAACTATAAAACATTCAAAAATATAGAAATTACTCTTCAAAAGGAGCTTCAAGAAAATGACAGCAGAATTTGCAACAGTGATATTTTACTCAAGGGAAAATTGTATTTTTCTTGTTTCCTCTACAAATTCGGAAGCTGTCGTTTGATTTCCATGCATGCTTGCTTGAAATAGAGAGATATGAGTGTTGTGTTTGTAAGGTAATTCGGCCTCCGTAAAGAGATTTGAAAAAATGACGCTTCGCTCTGAGTTTCTGACGAAGACGTTTCGAGCATTAACCTTCGCCAGAGCGTGAGAAAATCTGAGAAGTCGTGAGAAATCTCTTTACGGTGGCGAAATTCCCATACGAACTCTGTTGATAAATACAAACTTAGATGCAAAGAGTTTGAAGCGGGCCCAGTTCTTCAAAGCCCGATAAAGCTAATGCTGAATTAACGTGAACTCTTATTCGAGTTTAATTATTAATCAGTAAAGATTCTTCCCAAAGATTTTTGTCCATTAGTTTTGACTTAAGTGTTTCTTAATCATTAGCTTAAAATTTGCTCTCAAAATCATTTTTAATGAGCGAGATCAAAACCTCGGTTAACTTTTAATCGAGGATAAGCGTTAATCGGCTTTCGAACTACTGGGCCCAGGAAAGGATGGAGTTCCCACCCCCCCCCCCCCCCAAAAAAAAAATAAAAAAATAAAAAAATTGGGAGATTCTTTGATCTTCTTTGTAATCGAAAGGCTGGCTACAAGCCTTTGCAAAGGAATCACTTTCTACTCAGAGCAGGGGAATAATAATACTCAGGATTTTATTGATCTGATGACTCATGTCTCTACTTAATGTCGATACAACATTTTAACAAATTTATTGGCGGTAAGAATACAAAAGATATTTACATGTACCAAACTGAATTCACACCGGTCAAACTTGATTCGTTAAAGCGAGACACATAGGTCAAAATATAGGCCTTTGAGCGATTTAATGAAAAGAAATGAAAAAGAGAAAATTATTGGACCTCGGTGTTGAAGAAATCAAACCAACACCCTCCGGATTAGACCAAAGGTTGCACTACCGAGTGAGCTACGAGGCCAGACAGGATCAAGTCGTGGTTGATAATGATGGTAATTCGCGGCAATGAGAATGTGAAGGGTACAATGAATTTTGTACCACATAGCATTTATTATACAAGTGGTGAATCAGTGAATTAACTCTGCAGCCTGAAACTCAAAGTGAAATCACCTTTGGACATCAGTATTGGCACAAGCCACTGCAGCTTGTTCCGGCTGTTCATACTGCGCATGGAGAGTGGAAAACGATAGTGAAAGGGAAAAAGAAGTTTTAAAACTATTATTTTCAGCCAAGATTCTATACTTGCTCTTAATCATGCAAATTATAACAGGTTGCTAAACAGTTTACATTATTTCAGCCTCATTTGAGGTAAGAATCGATATTTCTGTGGAATGACTTGTCGTGCTGTTAAGTCTGTTAACTGTTACTCGTTCATCATTTCTACCAGCAATGACAGAACAGTTATTCTTATTGCTATCAAAACCGTTCTGTTGTGAAGTTGCGGATTCACTGATGCAATGATCGTCTTGAACGTTCAGGAACTTGAGTAATTTTTCTTCCCAAAACGGCCTCTCAAATGGATTGCAGTAGTCGATGAAATTTCTTTTTCGAAGTTCTCGAGGAAGCTCTTTGCTATTCGCTTCATCAACTCTTATCATAATCAAACTGTCATCCTTCCTGTTCAAAAGGCGATATTTTGCGATGTTTAGTTCATAAATACAATAGTTGCTCTTTAACAAGTTGCTGGATAGCACTGCTATAATTTTGTAACTTTTGTACACACTTTCCGCCATGCTCTCTTGGAAGGGTTGTCCAGGTGCAAAGTCCCTGAGGTGTACGCAGCATTTTAAATGATGCTTTTCTTCCAATAGAGGAAGAAGCTTACTTGACACCCACACTTGGTCCGCTTTGTTGTAAATTATGAAAGCGTGGTAATCGAATTCTAAATGGAAAGAAAGAAAGAAAGAAAAAAAGTAAACCTCTCGTGAAGGAGAAATGAGAACCACCACCAAAACGTTCAGTGTCAACAGTGTGTAGTAACTCATAGGCAAGACATTTACTGCTGAATAAGATTTGCAAAGTTTCCGTCTAAGGAAGGTAGAATTTGAAGAACAATAAACATATCTTTTCAGTTTTCACTATAGACAAAGTTCTTATTCACTGTATTGTGATCTCCACTTAGTCCAATCCATTCCAGCCATTTAGCTTGCGCATGCGTGATGTATATATTGTATTGCACCATGGCACATGTCAGTTATCATTAAAGGTTCTACAGTTTGATGAGCAGAACAAGGTTGGTTGTCTCATATGTATGGATATTGTAGCCCTTTTTTCACCTTGTTTTAGATTCGAGAAAGAGTCAATGCATTTTGGTTAAACTAGACATGTATGACCTCCTCCAAGATAACTGCTTTGACTAATTTTTTGGGAAATTGTTTAAATAATAAAAAAACCGGTTTCTTAAAACTCCCAGGAGAGATTCACCAAAAGAACGTTTCATTAAACATTTCGGTGAGCCATAAATTGTGTAAATATTATTGGGATAAAACCAATAAAAAGGCAAAAACCAAGGATTCCATTTCAACATGATTCCTTTACTGATAAGTAGTTCAGTGAAATTTGAAATTTGATCGGGTATGGAACAGATAGGGCATTGATGCGTAATGGTAATAGGACTGAGTGGAGTACAATTCCGGAAATAATTGGTCGTGTAATTTCAAATCGGCCGAGCGCGTAATTGAAATTGTGATTTGAACCACGAGCACGATTACCCCTGAATTGTACTAAACGAAGACCTAATACCAATGAATTGTGTCAACTGAGCAAAATGCGAGAAAGTCAGACATGAAATATGTCATGTAAGCACAGGCATCTGATTTAATACATTAGCCTAAAGCTCAATTTTCTAAAGCTGTCCATAAGTTTAAATATCATAAAAAAAATTATTCAAAATAAAACTAAAAATTATATTCCAATTTCATGGTTCGAAAAATTCGGAACTGGAAATGGTTTTTATTTCATAATGTTCGAAGATTGACAACTCACATGACATGTGAGCTATTGTTCAACATACCAAATAAGGTATACGAAACTACACGATCCCACAACAATGCAAGAAAGACTTCGAGAAACGTGCAAGAGTCTCACATGAATAAACTACTTTTTAAATTTAAACCTCAGCCAAAATGATCTAGCCATGGAAAACTACAGTAAGCACTGAGAAAGTTCAGTCTTCATCAGGACCAATGGTGTACGCTCGTCTACGTTTTCTGAGAGGAATACTTGGGCTTCTTGCGATCTCACCGATCTGACATTCCACTTTCGAAGAACTGGCTTGATTAGTCTGTTTTGGCGCAAAGTGGTTTTGCATGTTTACTGTGCATTTGTTTAAATGCTGAATTGCTGGGTCGTTGAATGTACGATTGAAGGCTACCTGAGGTGGAAGATGAGATGACTGATGAGTGCACGATTGAGAGCTCCTTTGATCAATGGCAATTGCTGACAAGAGCATGTTTGTACTGCTCGATGGTACAAGAACTGCAGCTTATGAAGGCAGAACTGACGATGAACTCGAGCTCGGCGGCAATTGTTGTTTTTGTGTGCGCTCCAGAATAGCCGCTTATTATGTGGGACAAAGGCCTTCTTTCGTCTTCTTCAATTAATCTGCTCGTAGTCATCGAGCGAGCTTTCAATGGCATGGCCGGTGATTTGAATGATCTTGCATCGGGGTTGTCCGACTTTCTTTAGTTTGGCGACGACAGACTTTCTGGTCGAATGGTTTGAAATTCGTTTTCCGTCAAGGCGTAGAGTCTGTGCCAGGTTCTTCATAATGGTGCCGAGTTTGTGTTCACCATCCTGGACTTGGCTAACCAAACTTCAGTTTTTGGGGGCTGAATTATTGGCAAGTACAAAGGTCCGGAAGTTCGAAATTCTAAGGGTCGCCTTTTGAGAAACTCTTCGAAGAGTCTGACAGGATCTCTTAAACCGCCGTCCGTGGACCACATCTCTTGCGGTGTTGTTCGGTGTTTGACCGTCAAGCCAACAGTAAGGGTCTTCGTTGGGTTCTCGTTAAACCGTACGCAGTTCGCCATTTCTCCCCCGTGGAGCTGGATACACAGAACTTCAAAGTCCTGTTCGTAAACGTCTTCGTAGTCTTGGTGGCCTCGAAACCCGAAGTGCTCGGACAAGTTATAAAGTTTGCGTTTGTAAGAGTAACTCCACTGTTGTCACCTAACATGCCACTAGACCAAAATGAGTCTCAGTTCTTCGGCTGAGTTGTACGGCTGGGCTCGATTTCGTCTCCTGTCGTAATCTTTCATTCTCAGTTGTTTGGCTTTTGCATCCGACACTGCCCTTGAGGACGCAAATTCCCTACTATTCATAATGCTGTTCTGATATTGGTGTGTGGATAAGTTTCTCTCCAGGCCCGCTTGCGCCATTGTTTCTATGTTGAAATCTATGTTTCGCGACTTTGCCAAGGATGACCCAACTCTCATCCATGTTGCTGGACTTCTATCTGTGTTTTTTTTTACTTTCTGCCTGTTTGAGGGTTTCTTGAATTACCACGTTTGAACTGAGAAGAAACCTGGAATCGTCTGGTGCCGGTAGGTTTTTTGTTTCCCTAGTTTTTCTGTGAGGACAGCTCGCTTGCTCGCTCGATTTATCGTATTGTCAACTTTGACAACTGTATCGATCTTTTTTTTTCCATTTCAAGGCTTTCTGAGTCAATTTTACTGAAAAGGTTGTCAAAACCCAAAAGAAAACATCTGAATAAAAGTTATTGGACCAGTTAATTTCATACATAATTTTTGTTTCCAAGCTGAACCTGGGCAACCTGCTCAGTAAAGATTTTCCTTGATTTTCATTGGCTAGTAGCATTTAGTACTTAATTTCCATTGGCTGTTTAACTGTACGATTTGACCTGTCCGATTACAAGGTGCTTTTAGATTCGAGCATTTTGTTATTGACACAATTGAAACATATATAGCCTTGCACCTGTACTTTTTTTTATTTTATGAGCCGGAGGAGGGGAGGAGGGGATGTTCTTATTTTCAAAAGCATTGAAGCTATGACTTAAGGGGAAATGAATTGGGTCAGAGACAAGAAATCTGTGCATAATAATGAGGTGCCTGCCGATTTAGTGCCGAAACCCTACAGGGGAGTTCTAATGTCATTAAAACGACGCCCTTTTTATTGAGCAGTAACATGACTTAACCCAACCATACCATACCATGCCATACCACGCCACAGCACATCACACCACACCATACCATACCATACCAAAATTTTTGATGTAGGCAAGAAAACACAAACCTGAAGGCAAGGGTTTTTTGTTTCTCGGCTTTCGTCTCCAGCACCAAACCAATGGAACAATAACCAATAATAGTCCGACCACGATTCCAATCGACATGGCCACATAGCCGGGAATTCCGTGGGTAGAATCTAGATAGAGAAAGCCAAAATGAAAATTTATCGCTACTCAAATTGGGACATGACATCAAACATGAATAGCCAGATTTCTCAGAGGACTTTTGTTAAAATTTATTTCCAGACCGATTATTCAAATAATGAACGAAATATTTAGACCAAACTTCGCGAGTTTCGCAAGGATTAAATGTAATAATAATAATAATAATAATCATCATCATCATCATCATCATCATCATCATCATCATCATCATCATCATCATCATCATCATCATCATCATAATAATAATAATTTTAATTCTTATATTGCGCACTTTCCATGAAATGATCAAGTGCGCATTACATGATTTCTATCTATAATAATCAAATACAGAGTATCTAAATAATAACTAGTAGTAATCAAAGATTATAGAGTGCGTTCGACAGCCCTAAGTTGTGCGATTGTACGGCCTGCTGCGTGACTTTTTTTAGGTAGCTCTTTCGTCCTTTTATATCTGTAATTATTTTGTAAATACCAAGGTGAAATATTTGCAATAAACGAAGCTGAAATTAAAATTTCAGCGGCAACGTTGTTGAACTTAAAAATAATAGAAAGTATTTTCGGTCGGTCTGTCGCGTGACACCATCGAACTTTAAAATAATGCACATCATTTTCGGTGAAGCGCTTTCAATCTTTGAGAAAAACGAAACTTACAGGCCAGCGTACTATTTTGGTCTTTTACTCAAAAGGAATTTTACCAAAATGCCGCGAAACTTACGCGACTATAAAGCCGTAAAAATGTCAAACTGAAGCGAGCTAATTTGCATACAGTTTTGAAAGACATCTCAGGGCCAAGGTTATACAGAGGTGCGGACAACTCTATCCAGTGAATAAAATGTTCTCCAACCAATAGATTTTATCCGCTGGATAGCGAATTATCCGCTGGTGAAAAGCCCTCTCTACTCGTTTTGTAAAAGGTTTCTGAACATAGCAACGATTTTGATGACGATGGTCTTTTCGTAGTTCCACAGGCTAGTTTGCGGTTGAAATCTATTTCTGACACGACGAAATGTACAATGGGCGTGCAGCGCTGTCGTGTTCGATGAATTTATTTCCCACGGAAAATTATTTTACCGTGGCCACAAAACGTGTTAGTTCTTCAATGCATCTTTCACAAAAAAGATTTCTGGAAGAAAGGGAAAAGATTCTGCAGAGATATTTCCATCCAGTGAATATTGATGAACATTGCAGTTGAAATGTGATCCGGTAAAATATTTCCGATGTATGCAAATTTTGCTCGGATAAACTTCGTCTGTCTTCCAACCTGTTATTGCCTAGCAACCTTCCTTTGTCTGACATCATTCATACTTGTTTTTCCCTGTTGCCAGGCAACATTACGTTGTGATGTCATCCGCCCCTGCAAAAAAATCTGCAGGGGATGCCAGATGTGCGTCCATGCATCGAGGACAAAAAAATCTCGATTCAAACCCGTAACCAAGATTAGGATGGCGTTCTGCGAACGCAATTATTAAAAATACACCATAATAAAAATCGAAATATACAATGCATGTTAAGGTATTAGTAATCATCTTAGTAAAAATTAAAAGTTCAATCAATAAAAGCTTCCTTAAAGAGGTACGTTTTCAGATGGCACTTAGCAGTCCATAGATCTGTGATAGAACGAATCTCACGCGGTAATACATTCCAAACTGCCGGAGCTGCGACCTGGAATGATCTGTCTCCTAATGTAACCCTACCTCTATAAGTTGGCGTTGCAGGCAACAAACTATCCGAGGAGGATCTTCAATTAAAATTTCCTAATGAGCTTATAATGAGCTAGGGTCATTCTAGGCATACATAAAAGTTAGAAGTAAAACGAAGCAACGTTTCTTCAGTGGTTTAGTTCTATCGCAGATCCCCTTTTTTACAATCGAAATACTTGCCTGTTGGGTACTTTGTATCTGTTAAAGAAGGTGGTTCTCCTACTTTTAGCCAAACTAAATTTCTTTCAAATCCAGGAAATGCTATCTTTGGAAAATGCCCCAAGCCCAAGCCGATTCTGATCAGGCTATAAGACTGGAAATCACAAAAGCAATTATGAGTTATTTCCTCCTTTGCCCAACAAACACACTCCATGCCGACGCGAATTTATTTGGTGGTGATTTAGGTAGGCTGTGTCTGAGCAGAGGTTAGAGTGACAGACATTTGGTAAAAATGCTAATCACATTTCATAATATTTTTCATTTACCTTTTAGTGGTTTCCTGGCTACAAGGCCAAGAAGTTTTCAACTCGACATGGCCATGAATACGTCTTAGAATAGGAATTCGCCAAGATCACTATTTTTGGGCGTGCGTGAACTTTAGAACAGGAACTTTGTGTAAATATTTGATAAAAGTTTGATGCGAACTATTTGGTTGAATTTTACAACATATTAACTGCACTATTTCGGTTTATGACATTAATCTTTGAGATGCTTTTCTGTTTCTTCTACAGGGCTGTAATTTGAGCAGTATGGTTGACTTTACCAGACATTACACTTTACCAAAGCTCGCATCGTCAGTGCGCGCGCGAGGTTATCCTAGGCAGACAGTTTATGCAGTATTAAATTATACCTTCTTTGTCGCAATTTTTTCCACTGTAGTTCTCAAGACACTGACAGCTGTATGCACGAACAGAGCTGACACAAGTGGCGCCATTCTCGCAGGGATTTCTCAGCTTACAATAATCTACATCCGAGTAATGAACAAAAGAAGTAATATAATGACAATGAAAGCAAAAACAGGAATAGTATTCCGTAATTCAGTTACGTACCTAGACAAACGCCCCCTCCCCTACCTCCCTCTTAACTTAACGTCCTCTGTATGTTAAACAATCAAAATAGACATTTATGCCCATTGTATATTTGGGGAGGAGCCTGTTGGGATAGGAACCGCTTTGACGTCAGAACTAGCCTTAAGGATTCCCGATACCTTCGCGGGTGTCCGCGATAAAACATATTTGCGTGCTGTCTTAAATGCAACAAGTATCGATATTCCTATTGGTTTCTTCGCAATTTTACTGTCAATTTTGACGATCAAAAACTCACCGATACGTTTTACGACGAAGGCCTTTGCGGGAGATCAATTTTACAAAACGAAAAACCCTCCGGCACACAGTTTTTTTTCTCGGTGTCTTGGGAATCTTCGGGCCAAATTTCAAATCAATCCGTCAAATCCTTGTATCGTATAAATTGCTTTAAAGGAAGCGCACTCGCGTAAAAACGAATTAGGTTTTTTTCGGTTCTTAAGATTTACAAACATTTCACGCCCTTGCTGCGCCATATTTCAACACTGTGGATGCCGCCGACGTCGAAAGCCAATTGCATTACAGGAGACCTACTGCTGAGTTCCCTGAGATTACTGGTGTCGCACCTGAAAAGTTGAGTGCGTTACTGCAGTTCTATTACCAGTCAGAATTTCTCGGATTTCCTGGCGAAATGCCGGGCGGAAAAAATTCTTCGAAGAAAAGGAAAACTGCAGTGGCCTCGACGGTGAGCCGCATCGATCCGAAAGAACAGCTGCAGGCAGAAATGCGGTCACTGGGGTACGTTGAAGGACTATTTATATATACTATTATCCATGCGAATCAATTGCCGTCGCAAGCTTGCAGCTCAATATCCGAGTTTTTCTGCTTTGCAGGTTTTATGGAGATATTTTCACCCGCAACCTGGAGGCCAGCGTTGAGCACAATATGTGGGTGGGGAGGGAAAGGGCCTCAAAGAACTCAATATATCGATTATTGTACCTGGGCTTATGCGCTACGCGCCGGCTTATGCCGTTTCGGCAAGAGTTTTTCGCCATTCTTCATCGGAAACTTTCTTCTTCTTTTTCTTAGGACCAGTTTTCTCCTTAGTTTTCAATCACGGACTCTTTTCTTTCTTATCTTTCGCCATCCACGATACGCGAAACGAACACAAGCGAAAACTTAATGTGAATAAATCACAAGTTGCAAACGTAAACAAAAGGAAGAGAGGCGACATGAAATGAACGACTCCGGATGTTTTACCGCGAAAAACATCACGGGAAGCCCTGACGCTGACAAAGTTTAACTGGATAATAGCACTCTGGCGGGTGATGGAATTTCATTTGAAAAAACTTTCTTGTTGATAATTCGCGCACGCCTCAAGATTTGTAATATTTTCTTTTTGAAAATGAAGTGAGACCAGAAATGATTAATTTGGCCTCAAAATTTTGTTTGGCAGAAAAACGACTCTCGAAGGTATCCGGCAACCTTAAAGTATTGCCTAACAAAAGAGTTATGTTTATTGTTTGCCTACATGATCAGATACAATTTTTCTAACCTTTCATCATTTCACAAACAGTACAGAAACCACGAACTCTCGTAATACACCCGCGCCGCGTAGAAAGTATGTCAGTAGTACAGAAGTTTGCATTGGTTACTCAGCCGTCGCTTTCCCGGGGAGACCAAGTCGTGACTCCGCGAAGCGACGTCCAATTCGTCAGGTTATTTTAATTTCAGTTTTGATGGGCTGATTTCTCATAGAAATAATTACCAAGGACGGTGCCTCCTAATAGAATATTTTGCGCAGCTTATGATTATGCGGGAAAAGCAGAGTAATATAGGCTTAGCCGCTATTCGAATTTTAACAGAAAATTGGCGGTTACCACGCATGTTTTAGAGATAATTAAGCAATAATTATTTTAAAAAGCTTTAAAATAAAATGCAATATATGGCGATTTTTGAACCTCAATTATCCCTGAGAAATGTGCAGTTACCCCAATTTTTCGATAACAATAACACTTGCAAAGATCTGCTTTTCGCGCATAGTCATAAACCTAGAAAAGTATCAGTAGGCACCCCACACGGGAATCCCGAGATATACAGAATGTATACACAGTAGCAAAAGAAGTCACCGTCCTGCATTATTTGAAGACAGCTCACAAAAGTAACAGATACCTGGAAAATATGCTGGTATTTCGAACAAGGCATTAGTGAAAGGGAGGCCAATAACCTTGGAAACCATAACAAAGAGAGAGAAGAGCATATTCAGTATAATTCTTCAATATTATAATCACCAGAAGGACCATTTCTTGTGGCCATGTCGAGTTTCATGAGGAACTCGGACGAGTTTCAAATTCAATCTAATGAAGAAAAAAACTCGATAGCATGGTAATTATTTACACTGTAGTATATTAAGCTGGGTAAGAAGTAAGGTACGGGTATTGAGACATGATTTTAAATCTAAAAGAACGACTCTGGTTATAAAAACCCTTGCCGGTGTCCCTTAACATGCCCAAATCCATGAAACCTCTTTCGTGTGGTTTTTGAGTCTGTGAAAACTGCCGTGCGGTTCCCAGACAACAGCTACCACATGTTTGCTGCGGAGCTGTTGCTTAAAGGGTACGTGTTTTACTTCCGCCTCAGCAGTAAAGGGTGCCTGATACACGGCCTTTTGGTCGTTCGGTGCCCGACGGCTGTGCCATGCTGATGAGGCCCAACAAGTCCGAAACAGCTGTCTATGGCTGCCACTACCCGAATGATATGGCTGTGCGCATGCTTAGGTACCGGGTAGGCCGTGGGTTGCTGTGCGAGTGTGTCACTTGCTTTTATTCATTGAGGTCTATAGTCATGACTGACAATCAATAGTATTCTTTGAAATTATCCACACCGTATTGTTTGCGTCTTACTCTCTCACTATGTTGGGTTTACTTTCGCTTTCCGGTCGCAATTAGACATCCTTTCTGAGCTTCCTAATCCCCCCCCCCCCCTCCCTAATCCGGCCACATTGATTAAAACTAAGGTTAGCACATTGTCAAAATTCTAGTAGAGCTATTACCACAGTCTTTCTTGTGCTAAGGGATTTCGTAAGCACACGACCAGGACTTCAAGGAACACACACAGTTATTTATTATATCCTTGACCTGGTTACTTCGTTTTCATGTCTTGAACATAGTAATTCGTTTGTAGGTTCAAATTTTGTTATGGATAATTCCGGCTGATTATCTGTAATACGGATGAAGCAACTGGGAGTTAAAGGTGGTTAAGGTCTTTTGCTATTTATACCTTTAAATTAACAGGATTCGGATAATGATAATTATATGCAGAGATGTTGACGGTGAAAAACGTCTGATTCTGAAAGGAAATGAAACGGAAATCAGTCAACCTTGAAGTGGGTAACAACTACTGAGAATTTGGTGGATCACTTCTTAACAAAAGTGAGTCAAGCATAGTTTCTTTTGTGCCAATATTCCATTTGGGGAACAACACATCAATATTTAAACATTGCTTCAAAACGGCTCGACAAAAGTCTGAAACTTTGATGAATAATAACATTAATCAAGTCTAGTTAGGATAAGACAACAAGTAGTGTCCTTTGTTCTCCCCTCAGAATAGTAAAGCAAGCAAAAACCGCGAGCATGCGTAAAACTTGCCTGCCACGGCCACGCCTTCTCGCGGGGGTGATTTTAGCGCGCGTTCGCGTTTTTTGCACGCTTTACGATACCCCTCCCCCCCCCCCCCCCCAAAAAAAAAAATAATAAATAAGGGATAAATCGTTGACTAATTTAGCATGTGTTTAGCATGGGGACATAGAAAACATTTGAGTCCCGATCCCGACCGGATTCAAACGTGTGACTTGACCTATCACGATCGGATCCTCGGAACCAGTAATTGGAGACTCGAGGTGATGGTCTCAATTTCCGTCGTTATTGCTTGTTAATCATTTTGTCCTATTTAAGTGCAAAACCGAGCTTAAAACTTACAAACTTTTTCAATTTTTCATCTCATGGGGCGCTTTTGACCCTACAGCCTATATTGTGAGGAGCATCATACTACCAAAATTTGGGCAAAATTAAGTTCCGATTACAAACTATTGGAAAGCTTTGTGGGACAACTGTAGGAAAAGAGAGAGAACGCAAGTAGTGTGTCCTTACTTTTGGCAGCACAGAGCAGTAAACTGGAGCGATCAGGCTATCGAAGTCGACGCTTAGTCGAATAAGAATCCCATTCCAATTCCCCTGAGGATCTAAAAGATATAGTAGATTACTGCAGAGTGGTTCTTGACCCGTATCAGCCTGAGTTGGGGGTTGGGGAACACGCGCTGCCTTTAAATATTCATATTCAGTTTTTTAATATAAAAGCAAACATTGACAAAGTCTGTGACTTTTCCTTAACTTTATCTGGCAATAATTGGCTATAATAATTGCTCACATGACTTGATGTTTCCACCGCAACACGTTTTTGACAGCAATTTTTTCTCAAATTTGAATATTTTTCTGCTAATGAAAAATTGTAACTTTATATAAGTTAATTTTGCATATTTACACCTTATAATTTTTTTTCTGAGTTTTTTTAGTTTCGGAAGATAGCGGGAAAATATAATGTGGCGGATCCAAAGCGGCGCCTGTAAAGAACAAATTTACGTAATTCTCTTGTAATGTGATGTCATCGGTACACTTTGCGGACATCAAAGAACAGTTTGGGACATACAATACACCCTCCAAGTCGCCATTGACTCGATGGATTTAAAGTTACGAGATGGGGTGGGAGTTTCTGGGAGTTTGGATTTCAAAGTAATAGTTGATTGTACAATAATAATAATAATAATAATAATAATAATAATAATAATAATAATAATAATAATAATAATTGTGGATGTACTCGGATGTTATTCAAGAGATGTCAGGAAGGCACTTAAAGAGCTAGTGGGAGATAAAAGCGACACAATAGCTCTGCAGATACAGAAATCAGTTATCACAAGCTCACTCAACATTGCCAGGCGCTTTAAGCTTTTGAAATGATGGACATTAGGCGTTTTATTATACTTTTATTTTTATTTATTTTTTAAGTGTTTTCACCGCGATGAACAGAACTTTTAGTATTTAGATTGAGGATTTTATGTATGGTAAATAGTTTTAGAATTGAATTACTAGGATTTTTATGATTAGAAGTTGGGAGTTTAATTATATTGACTTTGGTCGTTGCATTGATTGGCTACGGCTGGCCGCCCAATCATTGTTTAGGTAATCTGGGCATCCAGAAGTTTTTACTGCCATTTTATAATAAATAGACAATTTTACGTAAGGTTGACAGGTAACTTTCCCATTATTGGATCCTCAAGCCTGACGCCCATTTTGGGGAAACGTTCACGAATAAAGATTAAAATGACCCTCATCTTTACGCTTCACCCCCACTGACGACATAGCATCGTTTTATTGGGTCATGAATATTTTATGTTCTTTGGTATTAACTGTGTGTTCAAAACGTTCGTACAGCATCATAGCAAAGATTTCAAGTGATTTTATTAAAGGAACAGCAAACCGTAATGCGCCTTTAGTTATTGTTCCAATAAAATGAAAATGTTGTCCCAATTGACAGCCTACAACCCATCCATCTTGGCCATCAGTAGATTTCCTTTGATTCTTATATGGCCCTAAGATATTTTTAGGAAATGCTTAAAACAACTGAAAAGGCTCTGTCATGTTATTTTTATGTTGTTATGCATGAGAGAGTATTGTGGCCTCTGCCGGCCTTGCACCATACATTTCTTTTACCTTAATTTTTAGCAATGGCAAAATATCATCTTTTCTTTCAACTGACTGGATCGATCTTACTTCACAAGAGATAAGGGTTTCGAAAGGAATCGTGATTAAAAGAAAAAAAAGGGCAGAAATCAATTGCGCAGAACTTTATTCGAACCCAAAAATTAACACGTGCATTTTGGAGGATCGATACAACATCCCAGCAACAGTTCGATCCCAACTTCCAATTAAAATAACGTTACTACACTGAACTATGTTGGGTCTGAACCAGTTTTGTCAATGGATCTTTTCCCAGGTGTGATCCTTATTGGAAGAAAACGTGGAGTATTATTCGGTCATTTTAGTATGACACAAGAGCTTTAGGCGTTATCTTTTTTAATTACAAAAGGAGGGGTTTGGGAGTGCGGAAAGGGAGCGCTCTCCCCCTGCATAGACCCGCTACTACTATTACGGGCTTTTTATCTCCGGCATTTCTCTATCTACTTTAGCAATGTCGCGTGAGAAAACTAAAAATAAAGCAAAAAAAAAAAAAAAAGAATCCTCTTTGTATTCAATTGCGTACCTTTCATAGAAGTCCATGTTGCATTCATATACCAACCACTGGTGTTTACATTTTGCCCAAAGGTGACTTCGATCTCTGAGGGAATCCAATCTCCAGCTGGACGTGATGACGGGTAAGGGCAGTCTGAAATGCATTCAGAAAGAAAGAAATTTATATATTGATTCCGAAACTAAATTTCGGCCACCTCAGATCACGTCGTTGTTTCCTAGAGAATTGAATCCACGCCTCTTTGCTTTTTCGATGATTAGGAGTTTCATTTTGTTAACAGACTAATGACTGACTGTTGACACAACAACAAAAAAAATTGAGTTCGTAGTTTTTCTTTCTCCTGATAGAAGAATACTGTCGTCGCAAACGCTTTAACTCGTACACCAACCAAACATAATTTATTGACGAAAGCAAGTACGTAAGGTAAGGTAACGTAACGTAGCTGAAAATAACAAAATAACAGACATAAATAAATTAACAATGAAAATGACAATGACAATGCGAATAGAAAACGACAAGCGAAATAAACGACGAATACTTACAAGACGAATGTGACGACAAGAAAAACACTTTGAACTTGGAACTTGACTTAGAAGGTAGACTTAAAACGAAACTGAACTTAACTAGAACTAGAACGACTGACGCAATATGAGCAGCAAAACAAAACTAACAAGTAACCTATATATATAGCATTATGCAAAATAAAACTAGCGAGTACGAAAACAACCTAAGAAAACAAAGAAGACTAATGAACGAGAAACTAAGTACAAAGGGCAACGGAGTGAAAAAACTAATAAACGAGGAACGAAAAACAAGAACGCTAATGACCTATAGAAATACGTTACGCCGACATACAAAACAACAAAAATCTAAATTTTCGCGCCTACATACCGGCTCCTAAATGCAAAGGCGGAAACTTTGCGTTTACATATATGTGAAACATTATAAGGCGCATGGAACTAATAGATAAACTAACACGTAAGATTTAAATGTCTCGTTAAATCTCTATGACTGGGAAAAAATGTCATATACGCGGTAGATTTGGAAAAGACTTAACTTTCTATTCAATTAAAGTGTTCCTTCTGAATGTTCACAAGATTCCAAAGCATAGCTTGGAGATGGGTCAAAGTAAAGTTGAATTCTTCGTCCGAACTTTCACACGACGGATCAACTGTTGCTTGTCGGGAAAAACTTCTGTGATACGACCAATCGGCCACATATATCTGGGTGTAGATTCATCAACGACGATAACGATAACCCCAATTGAAAAATTTCTGTTAGGTTTGAACCACTTCTGTCGTTGTTATAGCAGAGGCAGATATTCTTTTTTCCAACGTTTCCAAAAAACGTCCGCCAAATATTGTACCTGTCGCCATCTTCTTCTCGAAAGGGTGTCGTTTTTCTCGAGAATACCAGGAGGAAGAGGCGTGTCTTGACGAAGAAGAAGCAAATGATTTGGTGTAAGAGGTTCCAAACTCTTGGATCATTTGAGACTGTCGTTAAAGGTCTTCCATTGATGATACTTTCTGCTTCACACATCAGGGTCTGGAGACTTTCATCATCGAGGTTCTGTTCCTTCACTAAGCCACCAATAATCTTTCGGGTCGATCTTATTAGCCTTTCCCACACACCACCATAATGAGAGGCCGATGGCGGATTGAAGATCCACGTAATTCCTTTCTGGATAAGACTTTGGTGGATCGCAGCCTGGTTCCAGCTTTCGATCATAACACAGAGCTCCTTTTCGCCTCCAACGAAGTTTGTACCATTGTCAGAGCGAATTTCTTTCACTTGACCTCTTCGGGCGATAAGACGCCTCAGAGCGAGAATAAAGGAATTAGTATCCAATGAGTGGGATATTTCCAAGTGAACAGCTCGCATGGCTAAGCAGGTGAAAATCACCCCATAACGCTTCACTTGGCTCCTCTTTTGGCGTACTAGAAACGGGCCAAAATAGTCTACTCCTACGCAAGTGAAGGGAGGCTGGTCCGAGGTGACTCTTGCAGATGGTAAATCTGCCATCTTTTGTTCGCCAGAAGAGGCATGACGCCTTTTGCAACCAAAGCAGGAGGATAGTACGCTTCTTACAACGGAATTTGCGCGGATTAACCAGAACTTTTCACGCAATAGGGCTAAGACGTATTCTCCTCCGGAATGACCGCTTTTCTCATGAAAATGGAAAACAAGGAGACGAGCGAGATGAGAACCCCTCGGGATAATGATCTGATGCTTTGAATCCTCGGAGAGGGTGGCTATTCTCAGTCGTCCGCCAACACGGAGGAGGCCAACTTAATGAGCGCACTTGATTTCTTGACGGACTTTCCTTTCTTTAAGGCTGCTATTTCTTCAGCAAAAGCGATTTTCTGGTTAAACTTGATGATCTCTTGTTCTGCAATCTCCAACTCTGGAAGTGTGAGCAATTCGCACTTGGTCTCTAGGAAAACCATAGAAGTCTTGTCTGGCTTGTCTTTTTCCCTTAAGAAATCTTCTTTGGCAGCGAAGACACAGAGCGATAAACTTTAGCAGTCTAAACGAAGACGAGAATCGCTCAACAATAGAAGCAAGGCTCGCGTAGGCTTCGCTGACTTGGACAGCAAAAGAAGACGACTCGCGTTTAACTTCGGGATCATCCTCTGACAATTCGTCAGTATTTCGGGGATGTGCCATCCAATCGGACTCCGGCCTTGAGAGGAAGGCCGGCCCCTTTATCCAACGGTCGTTCTGAACAAAACACTCTGCAGTGACTCCTCTTGACGCGTCATCAGCAGGATTAGACTTGGTATCTATGTACCTCCCCTGTAAAGGACCGGAATCTTCTCTGATAACGGAGACACGGTTGGCGACATAAGTATGGAAACGTTTCGATTCGTTCTCGATGTAGAGTATCACAGTCATGCTATCCGTCCAGAAAGTGATTGTGTCAGTATGCATTTCCAATTCTTTCTTCAACATTTTGTTCAGGTGAATCGATACTGTAGCAGCTGCTAATTCCAATCTGGGGATAGTCGTCTGTTTAAGAGGAGCGAGGCGGGATTTCCTGATGAGAAAAGAACAATGAATTCGACCATCCGAGTTGACGAGGCGAAGATAAGAAACTGCTCCATACGCAGACTGAGAGGCATCGCAAAAGTGATGAATTTGGCTGCTAGTAATTCTTCCAAAGTCAGGGGGTTTGACATGTCTGTGGACTGAGAATTCGGAAAGCCTCGGTAGCCCATGCAGCCAGGAACGCTATCGAGACGAGTAATTGTCAGGAATCACATCGTCCCAAGCAAGGCCCTTTCTACACAAATCTTGGGGAAGTAGTTTGGCGGGTAAGATGAAAGGTACAGCCATTCCTAAAGGATCATATATCGAACTGACGATAGATAGTATTCCACGCCTTGTACATGGACGCTCCTTAACGTTGACCTTGAAGCCAAACTTGTCGTTCTCTACGGACCATGATACGTCTAAGGCTCTCTCGGTGGGAAGAGCATCTTCGGCTAGGTCCAACTCTTTGACATCTTTGGCTCTGTCGTGAATTGGAATTGACTCTTAGACTTTCCGGTCGTTACTAATCCATTTCTTCAAACAGAAGCCTCCTCTCAACATAAGCTTTCGTAAGTCATCCAAGTGCTTAATCGCTGCACTACTTGACGGTAAAGATTTAAGGCAGTCGTCAACGTAGAAATTTCTCAAAACGGTATTGACAACATCGGAGGGAAATTCATGCTTGAGGTCTTCAGTTTTCCTTTCGAATTGCGAAGTTCGCACAACTAGGAGACGAGACAGCACCGAACAAATGTACCGTCATTCTGTACTCTGTTAATTCTTGATTTAAGTCACCAGAGGGCCACCACAGGAAACGAAGAAGATCGCGATCAGCTACTGGGATGCGCACTTGATGAAACATAGATTGAATGTCTCCCATCACTGCAACTTGATCCTGACGGAAACGAATCAGCACTCCTACAAGGTTATTGGTTAAGTCTGGACCTTGGAAAAGCTCACCGTTTAGGGACGTTCCACGGAACTGAGCAGAGCAATCAAAAACAACTCTTAACTTCTCCGGCTTCTTGTGATGATATACGCCATGGTGCGGTATGTACCAAACCTTGCCGTCCGCTCTTCTGAGATCAGCGAGGGAAACTTTCTCAGCGAAACCTTCTTTAATCACACCTTCAAGAGAGGTAACATAGTCTTCTCGGAACTTTCCATTCCCCAAGAGCTTGCGTTTCAAATGAAGAATCCTTCGTTCTGCCTGAACTCTATTCTCCGGCATCTTCAGGGAGGGATTCTTCAAAGGAAGCGAAATCTGATAATGACCATCTTCGCACTGCATGGCTGAATCTTTAACGATGTTCATGAATTTCAGATCATCTCTGGATAAGCCAACGTCATCACTGAGGGATGTATCAGCAAAGTCAGCACAGGCAACGCACAAAGGATGAGCTTCCATGGATTTCACAAAGAAACATGAGGGGACATACTTCAACTTTCGTCCGGTAGGGCCGTTAATAACCCAGCCAAGGTCCACTCTTGTCGCGTATGGACCTCCATTAGCAGCAGGGATAACTTCCCTGGGCTGAAGGGCTTCAGGAACATTGGCGCCGATCAACAGTTCGACTTGGGAGTCTAATTCTGTAAGTTCGACGTATCCTCGTAAATGTGGCCATCGTTCAACGTCTTCTTGTTTAGGGATTTCATCTTTCGAAACTGGCATAACTGATATGGCTAGCGTCTCATGCAGAGGAACGACACGTTCTCATCTAGGTCAGAAATTTGCAAATCCTTGACAATAAAGCTGTCTCCTTCTTCACTTCTTCCCATGGTTGTCAATTTGAGTTTCGTTTTCTTGCCACCTATTCCTAGACGTTCCAGAAGGCTGAACGAGCAGAAGGTAGAATTGGAACCATTATCCAAGAGCGCATACGTTACAATGGCACAAGGACTTCCTTTGACTTTAATCTTCACGGGAACAATAGGCAAGGCCGTTATGGAACCGTCCAAAAACGTTAGGCCACAGAAGTGCGAGGTACTTCTCTCCTCGGAGTTGCCTTGGCTTGTGCTATCCTGAGATCGAGTCCCACTTCTCCCAACAGGTGCATCACTAGGAGATTCTGGTTTGGACCTTGATTGTCTCTCTCCAAATTGCTCTACGTGCATAACTGTGGCATGTGGTCCACCGCAGTGGTGACAAGGCTTCCTCTTTTGACATCCTCTGGATTGATGACTAGCTCTTAAGCAAGCGAAGCATAGCCTCTTTTTCATTACGAAATCAAAACGATCTTGATTGGATGCTTTCGCGAAATCAGTACAATCGGACATATGGTGGTAGGCACGACAGAAGAGACAACCTTTGGCAGTTTCAGCTGAAGCAAACTTGCTACCAGTAGACGAAGATACGGGACGTACTTGACTGTCAGAATTCTTTTCTGAAATGGTAGCGAGACTTAGTTTCTTTGAACCAGGCTTGTCATTTCTGGGCTTTACCCTCCTCTCTTTGTTAACGGAGGCTTCCTTCTCCATACAGGGTAACTTGCCGAAGATGGGATTGCCTAAGGATCGCGACTTCTGCTCAACAAAATTTGAAATGTCTTCAATACAGATCTCTCGCTGTTCCACATTCAGGATCCGGTCAGCGGTTTCGCGCCATTTAGCTTGCAATCTTGGTGGGAGTCTGTTGATGATCTTCCGCATGTTATCTGGACACTCTACCTTGTTAGAGTAACCAATGGATCTGAGAGTATTCGTACAGCTTGACAATAAGATGGAGAAACCTTCCAGTGATTCCGCATCTTCACCTTTAATGCGTGGACCATTAGCCACTTGGTCAAGGCAAGCCATTGCGATTTTATGCTTCCGGCCAAATCTTCTCTCTAGGAGTCTCTTAGCCTTCTCGTAACCTTCCTTTGGAACCATGTAGAGACAGCTGCGCACGATCTCTTGTGGTCTTCCAGATGTGTGCTGCTCAAGATAATATAGTCTACCAGCGTAATCGGGTTCCTTGGCCTCGATCACCGTTTCAAAGGCACGGATAAAAGTGCAGTATTCTAGAGGATTGCCATCAAAAACAGGGACATGTCTTCTGGGCAGCGTATTCCTTTGCTGTTGTTTCACAAATTCTTCCATTACTCGGTTTCGTTGGACGAGAATCTGATAAGCTTGATCACTGAGACCAGATTTGCCGGAATCTTCGCTGGAACTACTTGAAACGCTTCTTTCATCGGGAATCTTTTCAGGTTTAGACTTTGCCCCTTCTTGTTTATCCTTGGAGACGGATACTGGGGGCGGAAAACTAGAGAGCATTCGATTCTACAAGCCGTCAGGAGGAAGAAACTTTGATTCTGCCTTGGCGTATGCTCCCTCTCTGGCCACAGCTTTGGCGTATTCGGTCTCCAGCTTCAGCTCCTCCCTCTTTAATTCTAACTCGTATTGTTGTCTTTTAAGATTCATCTCCGTCTCATGAAGTCGCTGACGCTGTTTTAAGGCAAGGGCTTCGGCTTGAATTTCAGCAATTTTTGCCGCTTCTTAAGCTCGAGCAGAAGATATTGAACTTGCTTTAGATGCTGTACTGAGGATGGAACCACACAAACTCTTATGTCGATGTTGCTCGTTAGGGATAACTTGAGAAACACTGTCATCTGGAGTAATGGCCATCTCATGCAGCTTCACCTCCGTAACGCGTAACCAGTCATTAACGGTATCGCAGAAAAATCTTAAACTTGATTCAATTTCACTAAAATAAGCGTTAGATTGTTCCTTTTGAGCTTTGTCCACCAACTCGCGATGATATGCGTTCTGACATTCGACGAATTTTTGAAAGAGATCCGTTATCTCGGCTAGCTTGACCTTAACTGCTTCCAAATTGTTGACATCGTTCAGCAAGTCATCAATCTTCTTGCGTTTGGCTGTTAGAATACTCGACAAAACACCTCTTTTCTTTCTTAGAACTCGAATTCGCTCCACTCGAATAGCATCTGGATCCAGCGTTACGTTGAGTCTTCGTACACGTGAACTTGAACGAACAGGCGGCGGCGTATCAGAACGTGCTGGTCGGCGACGTACTTGGACGCTTAACAGGAGGTCTTGTTTGAGACATGGCAACGGACACCGACGGCAAACAATATTCGTCTTTTACGAATGTCGTCGCAAACGCTTTAACTCGTACACCAACCAAACATAATTTATCGACGAAAGCAAGTACGTAAGGTAAGGTAACGTAACTGAAAATAACAAAATAACAGACATAAATAAATTAACAATGAAAATGGCAATGACAATGCGAATAGAAAACGACAAGCGAAATAAACGACGAATACTTACATGACGAATGTGACGACAAGAAAAACACTTTGAGCTTGGAACTTGACTTAGAAGCTAGACTTAAAACGAAACTGAACTTAACTAGAACTAGAACGACTGACGCAATATGAGCAGCAAAACAAAACTAACAAGTAACCTATATATATAGCATTATGCAAAATAAAACTAGCGAGTACGAAAACAACCTAAGAAAACAAAGAATACTAATGAACGAGAAACTAAGTACAAAGGGCAACGGAGTGAAAAAACTAATAAACGAGGAACAAAAAACAAGAACGCTAATGACCTATAGAAATACGTTACGCCGACATACAAAACAACAAAAATCTAAATTTTCGCACCTACAGATACAATAACCTGGTGATAATCTATTCTAACTAAATTTTTTTTTTCAAGTAGACTGTCTATTTCCATGGCGAGATACGTCATAATCTCAGGAACCATAATTTTGGAGTTTGCTTTGATTTCAACGTTTCTCAAAATAGATTGAATATCCGTCCTTTTAATTTCTCTTTGATTTTTGCGGTGCATTTATTGATTTTGATTTATAATTTGACGCAGATATCTAGTGGAGCTGTACGTTGCATCAGCCTACAAAAGTGGAACAATTCTGCGAGCTTACCATCCTGTACAACTGACTTTCGTTTGCGAAGTTTGATGTCCTGTTTATTTGAAGCGTGCTGACCTGTCAAATGAAAAATAAAAAATAGATTTAACAAGAGAGATCAGGGTGCAGTTATTTAGTGAGAGAGCCGGCTGAGCCGGTAACCGGCCGCTGACTGGGTAATGGTAAACGGTAGCGAAGGATTACGAGCAGATTACTAATAAGTTTCTCTTGTTGAAAAACGTTCCCATTGGGGTATGGCCCAGCCTTCTTACTCTACAGAAAATAAAGGAAGACAAAGCCACAATGAATGACTGAATGAGCGTGATCTACAAGAAACCCAAATTGCTGCCTGAACTTTCAACCAGAATTAATTCAGTAGTGATACAGTGTACTTATCCTGGTTAGCGCTATACCTTAGCGTTTCAGTTGAACAACGGGACCTGGAAGAAATCTTTTGGCCTGCACGCTGGCGTTCGTACGAAGTCAGCATCAGCCTGATGGATATTTTACCGAATGCGCAAGAGAACTATAACTTTGTCTACAGCGTGATCTGTTGTTTTCAATGTTCGCCGTTAGTAAGAAATTATAGACGTAGATCACGATAGGTTAATGAGAAGGAACCAGGCCATGACAGTTAGTAATTAATTTAGGTTATTTTTGCAAAATATGAAAAGAATACGCAAAGGGGGATGAAATTCAAGTTTACAGAAATTTTGGCAACGGTTGTTGTTTTGCGGGCAGAGGTTTTTTGTATTCCGACTCAATACAGAAGGAATCCAACCCAGTTGATCATAATGCGGAATCAAATGCCACACAAAGTAAGACGCAGCCAAATTTACCAATGGGTGGCCAATGCCTAAAAATGTTCAAAAACATTAAAAAAGAAAGAGAGATTGTTTATTTTCCTTTTTAAATTACCTTTGTATCCGTGTAGGCATTGACGTTGACAAGATAGCACACTACGCGAAATCTGCAGAGCGAGAAACAAAGTTTGTTTAATAATGAAACTTAATTAAATTATCACATATGGTTACTTTCGCAACGTAAAAGTAAAGTTTCAAACTAATTACACAATTTGACGTTGTTAAAAGTTTCTTAAATACGGTTATGAACTTCCTAGAGTAACACCGAAACGGGTGAGTGAGTTTAGTCTGTTTGAAAACACGAAGATGCAAATGAGCGTGAAGAGCGCAGTGTGCAACTTGACTTCCTCTGTTTCCGAGAAAACAGACAAAATATGCGCATAATCTAGATACGATGTGATTACGCCAAATGGGATCATTTGTGTCTACCAGAACAGAACAATTTGTATTTCGAAAGCCACATTTCCGTTTTTACTGAAAGTTTCCGAGTGATGGGCCTTTGTTAATCACTAAAGAGAAATTGTGCTGTTAAACATGCTTTTGGCGCACCCGCACTTCAGCGGCGATGATATTAAGAGGGCAAGAAGAAATCAGTCACTGGAAAAGCGAACTTTATCCGCATCCCGAAAAATTAAAAAGTGCATTTTGGAGGTACAACCTCCCTAGCAACGGTTTGATCCGAAACTTGCAAATTGCATTGCTGCACTCATCTATGAATAGGTTTGAACCGTCTTTGGCAATGAATTTTTTTTCTCATGCGTTCCTAAATGGAAAAAAGATATGGAGTTTAGCACGTGACTAGCTATAAGATGCTCAAAGTTTAATTAAGGTGTTTGTTTCTCAGGAATGTTAACGAGACCACATGTATGCCAGAGGTGCATGACATGCTGCTGAGGAAGCCCTTTTTATCTATAAAATTCACTGATAAAATCGATCGTGTCAAAAGGTGTAGCTAGATTGTTGCCGTGGAATCGGCGCTTTATCTATAAACTTTACTGATGAATTACTCGTGGCAACAGCTGTAGAAAGATGATGCTACATAAAATTCACCGAAAGAATAAACTACTTAATATAAATACTAGCTCTACTTAATACTAATACTGGGTCCAAGCTGTGTTTAATGTTTTGAACGAAGACTGCAAAAAACTGAGAGCGGGCCCTTTTTTTGGTGCCACTAGATTTCCGCATGTCCACAGAAAAAGCCAACGAGAAAACCAAACAAAACAGACGGGAGAAAACTAATCTACGTAAAGAGACGAGTCTAAGCATAACCCAGATACCCTGCAATTTAAGTGAAGAGTCAGGACCAAGGTCAATTCGATTTTAAAACTGTTGATGTTGAGAAAAAGGCGACATTAGTATAGACATTAAAGTGCCACTACGATCAAAATTTTGCATCCCTTTTTTTCGTCAGCTTTGGAAAGAAGAAGTGATAAATACTTACCACGCCAAATTTTACATCGAAATTCCAACGGGAAGACCAGTTATTTTAAACGCGAAGTTCAGCTTCGCTGTGCCGCCATTACTCGAACGACAAATGGCCGTTAACTACATAGAGAGCTGGATCTAGTTGCACCGACAGGAATATGACGTCATACGCGCACAACAACATGGCCCGCTTTCGAATGTTCGATCTCGCTGAAAGAAGCCACTTCTTTTTATTTTAGTGGCTCAAGGGCCGTCTTTACAACGCACACGTATTGTGGGCACCCGAGAGAAACCTAATGGTGGTTGTTTGAACATTTATGGTTCTGAAATACGTCAAAAGGGGGTAATTTCTTCAGACAAATCGTCTTTTTGTACATCGCACCGAAGTATACTAAAGACATCCTCTCGACGACTTCGACAGCTGCTTCGTGGGAAACTCAAACGCAAGGACTGCCATACAATGCTACTGCCTCGATGCTCACTTTTCCAGGGTAAAGCGAGGGGCTAAGTGAAGTGATTAAGCCAAGATAACTGATCGGAAATGAACTGTTTTGATTCGTGAATGCGTGCAATGAAAGCAAGTGGCGCGGAGTGGTGGTGTGTATGTTTTGTTTATAGCTCATTGTAATGCTTTGTTTGTCTAGTGTTCATTACATCTTCTTCCTATAAGTGTCATGCTTTGGTAAATAAAAGTGCATAGATACTCCATTTTATTAAAAAAAATAATAATAATAATTGCTTGTGGTATAATATTGACAATCAACTGCCTTGGGTTTTTCGAATGCTCTCTTCCTACAAAGCACCCAACACATTTCTGAAAGACTTGTACGCCGACTGTAGAATACACAGCAAGGCGAGATTTTCGATCTGTATTAAATGAGCAATTTTAATTAAACTGATTGTGACATTGACATGAAAAATTCATCTCTATATACTGAAACAATCTC
Organism: Pavona decussata; assembly: GCF_977016875.1. Classification (NCBI taxonomy): domain Eukaryota; kingdom Metazoa; phylum Cnidaria; class Anthozoa; order Scleractinia; family Agariciidae; genus Pavona; species Pavona decussata. Next base: position 5,903,658 of record NW_028145480.1, on the reverse strand, counting down.
ATGATATGTGAAAGTACAGGTCAGAAGAAATTTGCAGGCAACTTTACAGCTGATGTGGACCTGCTGACACTCCAACTTGCAAAATTCTCTGATATAACCATCACTGATTTCTGTGAGTCAAGAAGGTCTTGTGGCAATCCTATTTGGTCTGTGTTATTGACTAATTATAATACTATTATTGAGCAATTATTTTAACATCACTTGTAAATATGCTTTGACTGCACCTTTGTGCAGACTTGCAGTGAATATTATGCATGAAAGTTATCTTCTGGGACAAGTCAAGATAATATCTACAATTTAAACCATATTAGTTTGTACGTAAAGAGAACAAATGAACCAAACTGACAAAATTATGAGACAGTATTTTGTCTAATACCCTATTCTAAAGAGTGTGGCTTGGTAAATTTCATCTTTGTGTTTGAATTATTAATTTTGTATTTGTGCCTTCTTTTGTTTTCTTGGCAAAGTCTGTTATATGGACAGCCAATTTTGTAGCATTTTTGGTACAACATAATAAATTTCTAACAAAAGTATTGCACTGTTTTGGTATATACCAGAGACAGTACAAAGGCGTCAACAAGGTCACCTAAGCACACCATGGTAAATAGGACTATCCATGGTAGATATTGCCATAGTAAATCTCACTTAGCTTTTAGTTTAGATCTGTCAACGACACTTCCTGAACCTTAAAATATTGGGATCTATATTATTAGGGTTAGTCTAGGGAAGCATGAAGGCATTTTTCACAGTTTCAGAAGATACATTGTCCAGAAGAATGGGCCAGGATCTTACACAAGGTTTACATTGTACATAATGTGCAAATTTATAAATGGAAGGGAGAGGAGGAGAACTACCAGCAAATTTTTGCAATATTTACCATTGATATCATATCAATGTGACAAGCAGGTACTGGTAATGCATGCAGACTGTGTGTGTGTGGTTTTTTGAAAAGTTGCTGTCATACCCATGTCATCAAGAACCACAATGCTGCAGGCATGGTGAGAGTAGACAGCAAGACTGGCCTCTGACTTCAAGGGTAAACTTGTCTTTATACAGGGAAGGGTTTTGGCCAGTGGGATCATGGCATGCATTCTTGTGCTCTGAGTATTCTCATTGTTGAAAATGGTTATTAGAGAGGGCCACAGCAAAAGGCGTACCTTTAAATTTGATCCTAGAAACTGCCAACATAAATGATAGGAGAGTCTTCAACAAAATCTCCTGGATATAGGTCAAGCACATTAATATAAACAGTGAAGGGATTTTGGAAATTGTTTACTGATGGCCAATTATTTTGTTGGCTCGTTCATAGTGAGGGAGATTTGAGTGTTATGTCATAACAGCAACGACAAAAACAAAACAAAAAAGCCCCCCCCCCCCCCCACAAATATTATTGAAATAACAAAAATGGGTGAGATACAATGTATGATGCAAGCCTACTAAGGTTTCCTCCTTAGCTGTCTTCCCAAACTTTCTTATTAATCTTTAGTTTTCCAGCTGCATTTCAGGGCTTTACAACAATTTATTGTTGAATGTTACTTGGACTGTGGCTTTAAAATATTAGGCCCCTCATGATTACTTCATTTACTGCTTGAAAGTTGTTGTAGAATGAGGAAAGGATCTAACCAGGTAATACCTGGTAGATTACAGCCCTGTAGTATTGTAATATTGCAAATATTCTGTAGGTTACAGCTACAGCTACCCACTTTTCAACTGAAGTTAATTATACATCGTTTTAGTTTTGTCAAAGCTTTATTGAACTTTAAAAAGGGAGGTTAATAGTTCTTTTTTTCTTGACTCATTGTGCAGCTTTGGTTGATACTTGCGAACACCATACACGCCACCAACATAACATCAACATGTATTGGTCTGGAGTTATCCATCCTATTCAATAATTTGTTGCTCAAGTGTTTCTGTGAAGAGTGATTAGGTTCTGTTTACTAATCCCAAATAGAAAACATACCCAGAATATTAAATAACCATATGTCTACCTCCAACACAGTTGCTGAGTAAATGCCGGAGTGAATTCGTTTCTTCCTCGGCTTTACATGTAAATCCCAGGCTTGAATGAGCTGTTCGCGTGGCTTCGAGGCGTATTTTTTACAGTCATACGACTCCAAATCCACCGCCAAGGAAATTATAATCCAAGATATTCGGTAAAATTGTCCTTTAGATCGCTTTTCACCAAACTGGATGGCGAATCTTACAAATTATCTTGCCTATTCACTTACTTTAGGACTTACGATTATTGAGGGTTACTGAGTTTTGCAAGGAACGCACGATGTTCGATGCGCGTATGACGTCACACAAAGATCTCATACAAGCAACCGCAGTTTAGAATCACCACGGGCGTCACTTTGCCGTCGGAGTAATGGCGGACGGGTTTTCGACGGTTTTCGGCCACTTATTCCCAGGATCAGTAAGCTTGTATAAAGCTAATTAATAGCTATTTTTGCAATTACGAACTCATTAAATGGATTGGAACACGAAAAGGGCGAAAACAGAACTAAAAATTTTCGTCGTAGTGGCACTTTAATAGAGGGGATCAAAGAGTTAACAGTGCCGTAAAAACGGCAGCTGTCATTTGCATGGTCACATTTTAGGATGTCATCCAGCTAAGAACCATTGATTTATTTATTCTAATTGGGAGCGTTGTGCTCTAGACAAAGAGATCCAGAAGTCGCTCAAGCATTTCACCCAGCAGGACCTCCATGTCATAAACAAACCGCGAAGCAAGAAGGGACATGAAAATTTTTAGTACGTGTTGCGGATGATTCGCTTCGGGGCACTGTGATGACGTTATGCCTTATTACACGAGTTTCTTTATAAAAAAAATTGTTTATTCACTTAATAAAGAAAAATTGAGTAAAAATGACTTTAACTACAAAGTTTGCCCTTGGTACGCGACTGAGCTTTGTATTATTAATGTTCCTGTTACTTGTTTCGAGACTTCTTACGTGATTCAGCGGGTCCATGATGCATAAATGTAATTATATTTACATCAAATATTTCTCACTAAAACTTCAGAATGAAAGAAAAACAAAAAAAGAAAAAAACCTGACGATTTTAATGATTTAATGCTCACTGTCTCCTTGAGTTATCGCGACAACAGTCGAATTATCCATCCGCCTATGAAACAAGAATTGAATCCTAAGAATGTAATCCGGTGCGTTTGATATTTCTCAATTTACGACCGAGGTTCGCGAGTCAGAAACATAACTTTAAACCCAAAGACTGAACTACAAAAACTAGGCCTAGAGAAAGATCGAGAAAATTCCATTAAATTAACGGGTAACGGACATCACATTGGAATTAGGAAGTCATTGTTTATGATTTAAGCTAATATTGGTTTGTAAGCTTAAAATCGCTGACGATATCACTAATAAATCCGGAACTCGTTCATTCAGTTTTCTTTTTATGAGATAGGCGTCAGTTACGTCCAGGATCGGAAGCTGCAAAGGTTCTACTTTTTATCCAATAAACCCTACTTCTTTCGGTTTCTCGATTTCGTCGTTTTCGCTAATGTGGATTTCGGTATGCAATTGGTATGCATGTCATGTCGATCCTGTCATTATTCCGATCACGTTTCAAAGTTTTCAGTGGACAAGTACAATCATCTCCATCATAGTATAAGGAAAAATCCACAACATACCTGCGTTTCTCTTTTGGAACTTTCTTTCAGAGCCAGACGGCAGTTACGAAGGCATCGCGCCTTCCGTCGCGGTATACGTTGGCCTGTCTGCTCAATCAAGGCCATCGTCCCAATGATCACACAAAATAACAGTACCAAAACGATCTTCCTTCTTGCAGGCATGGTTTACTCAGATGGTAATACTGCCGAGTACAAAATGATATGATTATCAATTAATGCTTTTTAAAACGTGCTGCAGCCGAAACCTTGACACTGGCAATTGACTTCATCATTAGCATTGAAAATGTTGTTATTCAACTTTCTGCTCAGCGGTGCAAATCAGTTATACTTGCGTAATGATGTATTTTGTCTTCGATTGTGCACATTGTTCACGCTTCGAAGGTCACTTCAGTTGTTCTTATCCTTATCTTTTGGCTTGCCTCAAGGCTCGTTACTAGGCCCCCTACTCTTGTGTTATACACTTTATATAAATGATCTCCCCAATGTCTACCCCACTTCCAAAATTAGTGTGTATGTGGATGGCACGGTTTTTTATTTTAGTGGTTCTGGCTGTAAGGAAGTAACTATTGTCTTGCAAGATGATCTAAATCGGCTAGTGTTGAATCAAAGCAAGACTAAAGGCATGCTATTTGGAACAAAATCGAAGCTTGAAAGTGCTGAAAATTTTACCATCCAGTTACAAGGGAGAAATATTGAGAAGTAATTACTTGGAGGTTATGTTAGGTGAACATCTGATTGGAAGGAGCATGTCGATGTAATATTAATTATGCAGTAAGATGAACAATTTATTTGCCCGAATTAGATTGTGTCTCACGCTTGAGGCATCCAAATATGTGCACAGTTGCATAATCTTACCACTCCTAAGTTAAGTAGAGTTATGTAGGTAGACACTACGTGGGGTGAACCCTCAGTTACACGCAGGGATAACTTACAGCGTCTGCAGAACCGAGCAGCACGTATTATCCGACGAGACAGCTCTAGTGAGGCTAGTAAGATTTTAGGCTGAGAGAATTTAAATTCATAAATGTGTATTTAAAATTGTAAATTACTTACATAATCTTGTTCCTAAATACCTTAGTCAATATTTTACAAAGAATATTAGCATACACTTGTACAACACTAAAAGTCACTGAAATGATTTCTATCTCCTAAAACCGAGATTAAGTTTTGGGAAAAGACCTTTTCGATTTTCCGGAATATTGCTATTTAAAATTCAAAATTTCAAGGACGCAAGCTCATTAGCTTCGGTTTAAGGCTGGTTTCCATATGATCGCAGATCGCAGATCGCAATAAGGTCTGGGATCGTCTGCGATCATATGGAAACTACTTCTGCGATCGTGATCGCAGAAGATAGAACCATGTTCTATCTAAAGGCTGGTTTCCATATGATCGCGGATTGCAGATCGCAGATCGCAGATCGCAAACAATCGCAATTGATCGCAGACGATCGCAGGAGATAGAACATGGTTCTATCTTCTGCGATCGTCTGCGATCACGATCGCAGGATCGCAGACGATCGCAGAAGTAGTTTCCATATGATCGCAGACGATCGCAGACCTTATTGCGATCTACGATCCGCGATCATATGGAAACCAGCCTTTAGATGGAACATGGTTCTATCTTCTGCGATCACGATCGCAGACCTTATTGCGATCTGCGATCTGCGATCTGCGATCTGCGATCCGCGATCATATGGAAACCAGCCTTTAGCACCAGATTAGAAAGCAGATTGTATCCCTAATGACTACACAAGAGCGGTCTATCCTGGTCTATCCGGTCTATCCACGCGTAAAAATTATATAAAGTAAATACATAAATAAGTTAATAAATAAATAAATAAATAATTAATTAAAAAAAGGAAAAAAGAAAGAACGAAAGAAAGAACGAGCTCACACACCGACTAGTTAGAAACCAACTAATTTTTACTGATTTTCTTTGTTGAGTAGATAGTTATAATCCAGGTTATACTAAAACCATTAGACTGCTTGCTCTAGGTTTCTATCAACTTTGATAGTTAGCCATCGCAAACTATCACCGAGAACAGGAAGCAGATGATGAAACAACTGAAAAAATTGTGTTGATTTAGCTGGCTGAATGAATAACAGTTGTTTTTTTTTATGAAGGGGAGAGTTTCTTGTTTGTTGTTTCCTTTAGTTTTTTGTCGTCATACACAATTATAAAAAAAATTATAAAATTATACAAAACCGCAAAAAGTGCAAAACGGATTAATGCCTTTTGTCACACAGTACAAGCCATCAGTGCCTAACCTTAAAAATATTTTAATCAGCAAGTGGCATTTAATCGAAAATCAACCACTGCTAAGAGAAATGTACAGAGAACCACCTCTCATCTCCTATAGAAGAGGAAAATCTCTAAAAGACATACTTGTTAAAGCTAAACTCTAAGGGTCAAAGACCTATTACAACACGAAACAGCGGGAGTCATGTTTAGCCTGTCAACCCCCTTTTAACCTCATTGCTAAAATAAAATAAAATTAATCACAGAGTCCGGAGATTGGCTTACGATGCCGTTACAACCATAACCACATTTTAAATCTCACGAATGGGATATGGGACTCCAAATATGGAGTACCATCGTGTTGACATTTGTTTGGACACCAGAAAGCCTTGCTTGTTAACCAACGAAGGTACGAGGCCATACGGGAGTAAGTCGTGGGTGATCATGGTGGTTATTGCGGCAATGAAAATGTTAAGGGTACAATGAATGTTGTGCCACTAGAACTAATGACACAACTGATGAATCAGAGAATCAACTCTGCAGTGTATGGTAAAGCAATTACCCATGTAGCTCAGTCTGTGGAGTGGTTGACCCAACTCGGAGATCGGCGTTTGGATCCCGCCCTAGACTGTTCACAGTCCCCCTATTCGTTTAGACACTCTCCCCAGAGCGCGCTCGCTTTTACAAACCAAGATGGCGGCAGCTCCATCGAAGCGCACCAGTCTTGAGAATCCCACGGAAAAATAGGGGGACTGTGAACAGTCTAATCCCGCCCAGTCTGGTTAAAGATTTTTTTCTTTGTCTTATACAGTCTTCCCATTTCCTGTAACTAAGGCTAACGCTCAATAGGAAATATATTTGCTCACCTTACATTGCAGAAATAATTCTCTGATCCATCATTCAGCTTATTCTGTTGGTTTACCTGGATCAGTTGGGCGAGCTGGTTGAAGTACCTTAGCTGGATCAGTTGGTTTAATTATGTCAGTTTGTTCGGTTTGTTTAGTTGTGTCAGTTGCTTTATCTTTTCTAGTATTTTTACTTGAATTGGTTTAACTGGTTGAGTTGATCCATTTTCCCCGTTGGTTTAGATTCTTCAACTTGATAGTCCAGTTGGTGGAGATGGTTTGTTTAGTTGGTTTTGCTGGTTCAGTAAATTCACTGGTTCTGGTGCGTTGCGGAAATGTGGAGAATTTTTGGACATGCAGGCGCACGAGAAGGAAGAGGAGTTGAGCAATGGCATAAAAAAATGACCGCTTTAGTAAAAGCCTGTATAGGATAAAACAAACAATTTATTCTCATCTCTACATCCATTGAAAATTACGCAAAGTTGCATCTTCTCCAGTTAAACTGTTCAGTTGTCTTAGGACGTCAAAAATATATATTGATCACGGTTTTACGCGTAATAGCATGACGACTCAGAATAAAAGAATGGACGGCATAAGCATTAACTTAAAACAATTACGGTAATTTTTCGCCCGATTTCTTGGGATAGTTGGCGACTTCTGCAAAAAGTTGCATCTATTTTCCCCTTTCTGATTAATGCAAGTCACAACTAACCAAAATCCTTTGAGATAAATAATTTTTACGGTTTTGGAACATATATAAGTGTGGTAGGAATTAAAGAAGCGACCATCCAGTAAAGAAATTTTGATCTCGAGGCTCTTCTGCTCGCCACTGTCAGCCATATTTGTCTTTCAAATACGCTTAGCAGCCACATCTTTTGTTTCCCAGGCTTGGGTGGACTGTAACTCGAAATTTAGCTCGATATGCAAAATATTGGGGAAATTTAGAGTGGCTAGCCTAGAATATGTGTAACAGATGTGTAATTTTGTTCTACAGACGTAACTTTAATGCGGACATATTCCCTTCTATCTTGAGTAATGCTGGAGTTCCTTCAAACAGGCTGAATCATTATTGAATTCTAAATGCCTAGTTTCTTCGTGTACTTTTGGCCGCCATTGGTGTGACACTATGAAGCCCAGTCAATGACGAGCGCGACTTGCCTTTGTATGATTGGCAAGTCAAGAAAGTTCTAAAAATTAACTCCACCCCTTCATGTCCGCAATTTTTCCATATTATGTTATACTGGTTCAGCTAGGTTTAGGTTGTTCATTTGCTTACACTGATCCAGCTTGTTCAGCTAATTAAGTAAGTTGGTTTAACTGCATTAGCTGATTCAGTCGTTTCAGCTGATTGAGTTGGATCGATTGGTTTTGCTGATTGAGCTGGTTCAGCTCAGGTTCAGTTTGTTCGGATGATTCAGTTAGTTTAGCTTGTTAAGTAGGTTAAGTTGTATCACCAGGTTTAGCTTGTTCAGCTGGTTCAGTTGGTCCCATTGATCCAATTGCTTTTACGTTGCTTCAGCTCGATCGTTCAATTGGTTTTGCTGGTTCGATTAATTCAGTTGGTTTAGTTAGTTCAGCCGCTTCCATTCATCCAGTTGGCCCAGCTGGTTCACTGAGTTGGCTCAGTTGCATTAGCTGATTAAGTTTGTTGAGCTCAGGTTCAGTTAGTTCGGAGCAGCTAGTTAAGTCAATTAAGTTTAATTAACTGGACGAACTGGTCCAATTGGTTGAGCTAGCCAAGTTTGTGAAGCTAGTTAAGTTGGTTCCCTTTAAACCAAATCAGGCAGTTGAACCAACTAAAATGAACCAACAAAACTAGCTGAACTGGGTCAAATGACTGACCCAGGTGAATCAAACCAGCTTAACGGATTAGCTATAAGGAAATGAACTAAAAAAACCAGCTGAACCAACTGAAATAACTGACTCAGATGAACCTACTGAACTAGCCAAACATACTGGACCAGCGGAATCGATCAACTGATCTAAATGAATCCTCTGAACCACCTGACCAAACTTCACTAGCTCAACCAACTGAATCAGCCAAACCATCTCAAGGTATCAGGATAAAAACCCTGTCAAACGATATATTTTCTGAAAGATTGATAATGACTAATTCTGAACGCATACTAAATAGATTACTTCGTTGTAGCGAGTTCCGCTCCAGTCGAGAATTATCACTCTCTGCAGCTGGTGCCAAATTCGTAACACATTCAGTTCTCTCAAAAACCGTCGTCTGGTAATTTTGGTATCTGGCTTTGTTTCTGTAGTTAACGCAGTTAAAATTTGAAGTTTGAAAGAGATTCATCTCATCATGAATGTAAATATATGCATAAATATTTTGAACTGCGGATGAAAATCAAATAGAAGAAAGATCGTCGCAGTTAACTAGTACGCAATAGGATCGTAGCAGGGGAGCTTGAACCCCCCCAGAATTTTTGGAAGTTAAAAAACAATGTGCCAAAAAATATAAAATTAAAACAAACTCGGAACATGGAACATTCCGGAACACGAAAAAAAATAATAATAAAAATTTAAGATACCAAATAAAAATTTAAGATACAAAAAATAATGAAATAAAATAAAAACAAAGGAAAAAATGAAAAAAAAAAGGGTGTGTATATTTACATAAAATGAAATTACATTGTATCCGAAAGAAATCCATATAAGAAGAAGTACGGAGTAGGTGGGACAGTAGGATAAATGGGGCGTTGTAAGTGACCACACTGAATGAAGGCGCAAGTACTTTCCTGCCATTTGCAGCACGTGTTTATCATCCGCTGCGCCAGAAATGGATGATGCAGTTCCAGCTCGACTGGAATACAGGAATGAGCACGGAACACCCTCAGGCGTTTCTCTATCGTATTTTCTCCTTTCATTTTGTGCCAAATCCCTGTTTCCAAAACCAATTGTTTGGTAAAAATGCATATGGAAAAGAGTTTTGTAGCTCCAAACCAGCCAAAGTAGCGTATTTTCTTTAGCCGTAAAGGCAGTTCGCTTATGGTAAAGACACAGAGACAGTCAGGCGTATTTTACTGACAAATGATAATAATGGCTACACCTACTTCTTGCCACCGGGAGTAGCGCGCTTCTTGAAACTCTTGCCTAATTTCAGACCAAAATATGTGATTTTTCCTAACCTATTTCAGACACGACCAAATGACCCAAATGATCATGTTAACCCGCTACAAACATACAGGAAGCTAAATTGCTTCAAAGACCGATATGAATATGTCAAACATGTGAGTAGGACTTCGTTAGGCCTTCCAACTCCATTTTACTCGTAAAAACTATATTCATTTCCAGACCAAACTCACCCTTTTCGGCAAGAAGCGGTCAAAATATATGCACTACTTCACACTAAAAAGGCTTGCGCGGTCAAAAGTGCTCTTAAATTTAAACAGGACTTATCCTTGTTAATCACAAATTTATAGAAGACGTTGTTTTTATGTGCGTCATGCATGGAAAGTTTTAATATCTTCTTTTCAATTTACCGTGAGGGTCGTTTTTCATTACGAAGGTATTACGTATTAGGAATTAATTTAAATATAAAAGCGCTGACTCGGAGATATTAAGCTTAAAGGATTGTTAAACACTTTAAAACAAGCTTAAAACATCTCTTCTAATGAAGACCTTACCTGATAATTCATATTGCGAAATTTTGCTCTATATGTAAACGTCGTCTTTAAGTCAACATTTAATTTCAATCATTTAAGTTTAAGTGGGAGGCTCCCTAAGTTCCTCATAACCCAAATTGCTCCTTCATTCAGTGTGGTCAGTTACAACACCCCATTTATCCTACCGTCCCACCTACTCCGTACTTCTTTTTATGTGAATTTCTTTCGGATACAATGTAATTTCATTTTATATAAATATACACACACTTCTTTTTTTTTCATTTCTTCCTTTTATTTTATTTTATGTTTTTTTTTTGTATCTTAATTTTTTGTTATTTTTTTTTTCGTGTTCCGGGATGTTCCGGAATGTTTCATGTTCCTGGTTTTATCGACGGCCAACAAATTAATGTGCGTCAATCAGTCTTGAATTCTGACGCTGCACGTGCCTTTTTACAAACTTTAATAATCAGTTCCCTTCGCTAACAGTTTTTTTTATGTACAACGGCAACAAAGGCACTCCTACCTTGGATCAGAAATAAGAACTAAAATGGATCGAAATCAACCAACCTCAAGCCATAAAAGCTGTTGAAATAAACTACTTGTTTTCTAAAACGTCCGCTCACTGATAGCAATGTCCTCTCAAGAGCCACAGAAAAAGAAAGTCTCCTACAGTTGGATTCTTACTGCTCGATCCCAAATTTAAAAGTAGTAAGAAAAATTTGTCGTTGTTTGTTTGCGTCCTCCTTCAAACGTGAAATTACTTAGAAAATTTGACGTGGTAGGTAAAGGTAAAGTCGCACAAGAGCCTAGATGGCCCACACGGCCGGAGCTTAGCCCGGTTTCTGTAGCATGAAGCAACTAAGAGTATTGCTACTCCCCCCTGGATGGGATGCTAGTCCATCTTAGGGTTACCCCCCGGGTGTATAAATGGGTATCGGCGACATACTGGGCGAAGAGAGAAAATGAGGAGCCGGGGTTATTGTCTAAGGAAACAACACAGCAACGAAGAGACCAACCTAGCCTCGAACCAACGACCCTCAGATCCTCCGACCGTCCGATCGAAAGTCCGAAACCCTAACCACTACACCACCATGCCTCCACGTCAATTTAACGTGGTAGTCAGCGTAAAAGAAACGTCAAAGAAATGTACCAAAAAGTGTGATGCAGGTGCAACGTTGTTGTTTCACTTAATAAATCTACTGTTTTTTTAATGTTCTCGTTGCATCTTAAAATCCCTAATTGGTCTGTGTTTTTTAAAAGTGACGGGGCGGGGTAGTTTTGTTCCACCAACTCACCCCCCCCCCCCCCCCCCAGTTGTTTTAGCCTTCCTACGGGCCTGCGCAACTTAAGCAGTTAGCGAAAAGAAAGCCTGAAAAAAAATTCAGGCTTGAACGTTCAAGCCGGAATTTTTTTCAGGTTCTTTTTGCAACTGCCTAAGTTGCGTACTAACTGCGAGGATCTTTCTCCTATTTGATTCAATTATTCCTTCGACGGCTTATAATGTTTTATAAATAAACGGAAAAAAATCGAAGACACTATTTTGGTGTCAGATCAAAAAATCTGTAAACACCCACACCAAATTTAACCAAAAACTGTCGAAAACGTACTGGACGCAGAAAAATGAACTTGCAACGTACGTCCAATTTCTTGAAGAAAACTAAATAGTTCTGCAGAGGTTTTACTGATGTAATTGGACTAATTTCCAAAGGTATAAGGATTATTACTCACTCCCGGCTTGATGTTGTTAACACGTCTAGAGGTTCTCGAGAGTTTGTTGACTAATACATCGCTTGTACTTATTATTAAAGGAGTTTTCCCCAGATATTTTGTCGTTGTGGTAAATTAATGGGCGCGATAAAGTTCGGCTCTCCTGTGAAATAATTTTTTAAGCTGTATTTTGGAACTTAAAGATCCAATTCTGTGGACTACAAAAGCGAAAACATTATCTAATGTTACTTTGTTTGTCATAAATGTCTAATGGTCTGGCAAGATTTTCGGTACGTATGCTGGTTTGGTTAAAAGCGGTGAAATAGAAAAATAGTGCTAAGATAGGTCCTTTTCAATAAAACAAAGGTAAAAACATGAACTGAATGCGCCTAAAGCAACCAATCCACCCCGTTACATCCATGAAGATACGATGACGTCAATGCTGTTGTCGCTTGGATAAGAACACGCATACGAAATTGCGGTTACGTCTAAAAACTCTAGTTGTGTTCCCACTCTTCACAGCTTCAATTTTTTGTTATTGGATTTATTCTTTGCATTATCTGTCGTTAAGTTTGAGGTTGACATCTGAACATTACCAGCGGAATGTTTTTAATAAATCGCGTTAATTTCCATCTAATGCACAAAGCAGCATCGCTTGACAACAGATATATGTTTACACAGAAAAAAATGTGCATGTGAACGAACCGGAAAGTGACCAAACTCGTTCTGGATTAAGGACTAACATTACATTATTTTACTTTCCTTTTATATCTCGTGTCTTCTTGGTTTATTCCACAGGTGAGGAGATTCCCTGTGTCTATAACTTTAATCTTCTTAGATTTTTACGCCAATTTTGTGGATAAGACAAAAATTTCCAGAAGTTTTCAGACAGGGTTTTGCTGTGGTGAAACTGCATCCGTTTACCGCAATTTGACTGAGGCAAAGTCGAGGCTGATGCTTAAGTGTTGTTCCCGCTTGCAGCAGTCCACTCTATTTCGCCATATAGAACAGTTTTCTTATAATTTTAATGGAGAAAACGGTTTGGTATACATTTATCTAAACTGCTAAGGTTTTTTCTCTTCATTTTCGCTTTGCGACAGAGCAAAACACTGCCGAACGATTAAAATTTTGAGACAGTTTGCTTTTGTCAAGTTTCTGGCTCATTATTTAAGTTGGCAAAAAACGTTTGGAAAACATTGGTAAAGGTTTCAACAAACTAGGACAACCAAAAATACAACCACTCAAAAACTGACAATCAGATCTTGAAGTTTGGCCCACTTAGAGACTCAAGTGTAATTGGGTCCAAAAGCACATTACAGCTAAGTTCTTACCTTATTTAATCGACGTAAAAATCCAAACCGGAGATGTTCTCACTGCATTGCATTCGAAACCACGGTTAGAAACTGCCATGCATAGGAAATTAAGACTTAAGACCCAAAGACCCGGAAGTCCAAAGTCCTAGAAACCTAAGACCTGGAAGCATAAGACCTGGAAACCTAAGGCCTTGAAACCAAAGGGATGTTAGGTTTCCACTTCTTAGGTTTTAAGGTTTTGGGTTTCTTGGACCGGATTCATAAAGCACTCGTAAGTTAAGATGTATCTTGAGTATTTAACAATAGCCTATTCTTGGAATAACAACAGAATATTGTTCAGAAACAATACTTAGGATACATGTTAACTTAGGAGGGCCCCTGTGTTGACATAATTATCACTCGTTTATTCCTATTTGAAATTACGAAGAGCAACAATCTTTTGTTTTAGTAAATAAGAAGAAAGATTGGCTTCGGAATGGGGAGGTGGGGGTCAATAATTTATTCACGTGGGACAGCATACCCAAAAGTCTGTATTCTATTAAATCACAATTCAGCATTCCACTCTCGTAGTATCGAAACGGACCCTCGAGGAAGAGATATAGTTACAAAAAAATAAGGCTTCTTATGATCAAAAACATTTTGGACCAAATTATTATGGTGATCAAGATAATTCAATCAAAACGTAGAACGAACGAAGCCATTTTTCTGTGAGTAAATGTTCGATATATGTTAATGTCAGAGATCCGTGTATCGATATCACCCGACCATGGGTCAATGGGTCAATTCCACTAAGTATTCAAATTAAAAGCGAACTCAAAAGGGGACCTTGTCTGTGGAAATTTAATAATACCTTATTCGGGAATGAGAACCATAACAATTTTTTCACGTTGTACTATCCGCCGATACATACCGCTTGAAAAATACAGCGATTAGGAGGTCACAGATAATAAACAACCATGGGAGCTAATAAAAGTGGGACTGGTAAACTAAAACTATAAAACATTCAAAAATATAGAAATTACTCTTCAAAAGGAGCTTCAAGAAATTTGCAACAGTGATATTTTACACAAGGGAAAATTGTATTTTTCTTGTTTCCTCTACAAACTCGGAAGCTGTCGTTCGATTTCCATGCTTGCTTGCAATAGAGAGATAGGAGTGTTGTGTTCGTAAGGTAATTCGGCCTCCGTGAAGCAATTTGAAAAAATGACGCTTCGCTCTGAGTTTCTGACGAAGACACCAGAGCGTGAGAGCGACACGTCAGTGTTCAGATCTCTTTACGGTGGCGAAATTCCCATACGAACTCTGTTGATAAATACAAACTTAGATGCAAAGAGCTTGAATAGGGCCCAGTTCTTCAAAACCCGATTAAGCTAATCTTGGATCGTGAACTCTGATTCGAGTTTAATTATTAATAAGTAAAGAATCTTCTTAAAGATTTTTGTCCATTAGTTTTGAACAGTAAGCGTTTCTTAATCATTAGCTTGAAATTTGCTCTCAAAATCATTTTTAATGAGCGAGATCAAAACCTCGGTTAACTTTTAATCGTGGATAAGCGCTTATCGGCTTTCGAACTACTGGGCCCAGGGAAGGATAGAGTTCCCCCCCCAAAAAAAATTGGGAGATTCTTTGATCTTCTTTGGAATCGAAAGGCTGGCTACAAGCCTTTACAAAGTGATCACTTTCTACTCAGAGAAGGGGAATAATAACACTCATTCCAAACGGCTATACGAACTTAAAGGATTTTATTGATCTGATGACTCATGTCTCTACTTAATGTGGATACAACATTTTAGCAAATTTATTGCCGGTTAGAATACAAAAGATATTTATATATACCAAGCTGGAATTCACAGCGGTCAAACTTGATTCGTTAAAGGGAGACACATAGGTCAAAATATAGGCTCTTGAGCGATTTAATGAATAGAAATGAAAAAGAGAAAATTATTGGACCTCGGTGTCGAAGAAATCAAACCAACACCCTCCGGATTAGACCAAAGGTTGCGCTACCAAGTGAGCTACGAGGCCAGACAGGATCAAGTCGTGGTTGATAATGATGGTAATTCGCGGCAATGAGAATGTGAAGGGTACAATGAATTTTGTACCACACAGCACTAATTATACAAGTGGTGAATCAGTGAATTAACTCTGCAGTGAAACTTAAAGTGAAATCACCTTTCAGTATTGGCACAAGCCACTACAGCTTGTTCCGGCTGTTCATACTGCGCATGGAGAGTGGAAAACGGGAGGATTGGGCACGGACAAGATGGCTGAACAGACGTGTCCGTAAGAGCTCCGCACTTGTTAGCTGATTGTAAACTAAATGTTGCCCGTCTATGGATGATATTGCTGTCACTCTAAAGCTACCAACGAAATCTGTTACTCAAAAACGTACATTAACCCAACGAAGTGATTCTAGCGGGTCGGAATCAAGCTCTCCGTTAGATAAGCGACTCAAGAACTCGACGCACGCTGAACACGAAGGTGAAGTCCAAGAAGTTTTTGAAGGAGCGCCCGAATCACCGCTTGCCGTAAATATGTCGGAGAAGTGGACAGAGAAGCTCGACGAAATACTAGTTAAGCTGAATAAGCTAGACAGCATTGAAACCACCTTAAACAATCTTTGTGCAAAGATGACTATAGTGGAAAGCGACATATCGAAGCTGAAAGATGGCGCACGTGTTACTGAGAAGAATCTGAAGGAGATGGATGACGGTTTACAATGGATGAATACAGAATTGGAAGGCTTAAAATTGCAAATAAAGTTTCTCAAACAGCTAAAGAAGACCTGCATACGCAGCAACTCTATGCAGAAGCCTACAGTCGTAGAGAAAATTTGAAATTCTTTGGTCTGGCTGAAAGGGAAACAAAGAGTAATCAAGAAGGCAGCGAAGCGATTACCACATGTAACATTTTATTTGAATTTCTGGAGAATGGCCTTGGACTTGAAAACCCAGAAAAGAAGATAGAATTGCAGAGAGTACATCGTCTGGGGAAACCTAGCAAGATTTCTCCGCTACCAGGATCGCGAGATGGTATTGAGAGCTTCTTTTCACCTGCAAGATTCCGAGATTAAAGTTCTGGAAGATTATCCTCAGGAGATTATTGAGCGCCGACGTAAACAAATCAAGAAGTTAAAGGAGGCCAAAAAGAACGGTATGAAGGCATCTTTTAGCAAAGCAGAACCGGACAAGCTCTATATAAATGGTAAATTTGTCCCAATGTAAATTTCCGTTTGGCTAGAGAATGCGCTTTTGATTGCGCTCTATCGGTTGCGATTTCTAATGTTTACATAAAATGATTTGGCGGGCCTAAAGTGTTTCAATTGGAATAAGGGGCTAACAAGTTCGACGGAGTTCTGAATGTTGGATGGAGTTTATATTATTCCATCTTGCATTCTTAGAGAGGAGTAATGTGTGTGTTCCTTTATATGTCATTTGCGGTTGTATTTTAGTCAGTCTTAGTTTAGTGGGATGTTTGTTTGCAAAGTTCACACTCTTGAGTATTAAGCGAAGAATGATTTCTTTTGTATTTACTTCAAAACAATCAGGAATATATTTTTTACGGAAGTTCGTAAGTCCTTCAACCCTCAGCTGTTTATTCGGAATTTCAGTTCTTATATATGGAATTCATTGTTTACGCAGGTAGAACATGTCAGCTACTTTAAAAATAATGTCTCTGAATGTAAGGGGAATTAGCAACTTCAAAAAAAGACGTACAATTTTCACCTGGTGTCGCAGAAAGAGCGCAGATGTGATTTTTTTACAAGAAACGCACTCAAACAAAACAACAGAAATAAAATGGAAAAATGAATGGGGCGGAAAAATGCTTTTTTCAGACGGTAGCCCAAATTCATGTGGAACTGCAATACTGATCAACAACAAGGCAAATTGTTCAGTGCTTCACACAATTCCCGATCCCCTCGGGCGTTTTATTATTTCTAAAATTAAAGTTGACGACAAAGTGTATGTACTCGTCAATATTTATGCACCAAACAAAGATAAAGAATCTGTCCAATTCTTCAGGAAGTTGCATACTTTGCTTTAGATTGAAAACTTAGATTCTGAGGAGAATATAATTTTAGGTGGAGATTTTAACTGCCCTTTAAACCCAAATCTAGATAAACGAGGTGGAATAATGATACCAAGGAAATCGGTTGTGAATAGCATAGAATGTGTGCAAAATGAATTGGATTTGGTTGATATCTGGAGAGTCAAAAATCCTGAAACAAGAAGCTATACTTGGAGTCAAAAATCACCTACTATATTATGTCGTCTGGATTTTTGGCTTATTTCTAATAATCTGTGTGATTTCGTCAATTCTACGGACATTATCCCTGCGATAAGAACGGACCATGCGGCAATTAGTTTAATCCTTGGTCAAATTGGAGAGGCAAAAGGACCTGGCATGTGGAAAATGAATGTTTCTCTCTTGGATGATGAGGAATATTTAAATTATCTGAGTGTTAATATTTCTAAATGGAAATTGGAGGGGGAACAAGAGTTATCGGACAAACGCGCAGTTTGGGATTGGATTAAATACAATATCAGAAAGCATGCTATTAAGTACTCTAAAGAAAAAACTAAACAGAGAAATGATGTAGAAAAGATAATTCAAGAGGAATACAAAGAAGTAACCACACGGTTTGAAAATGACCCAAATGATTTAAACAAATCTCGTTTAAATGAAGTCAAAGAGAAGCTGGAATTATTTTATGAAGAGAAAACGAATGGAATTATTGTACGTGCAAGGGCTCGCTGGCATGAGCATGGAGAAAGAAGCACTAAGTACTTTTTGAATTTGGAAAAGAGAAATCATTTGAAGAAACATATCAGAAAGCTGTTAATAAGTGGCGCTATAACAGCTGATCCTTACCGGATACTCTCCGAACAAAAGGATTTTTATTACAACTTGTACAAATCAAAAGCGACAGATACGGATTCCATCATGTCTTTTTTGAACAATTTAAATGTTCCGCAACTATCTGAAGAACAGAAACAATCGTGTGAAGGCCAAATTACCAGCGACGAATGTAAAAGCATTTTAGAAACTTTTCAAAACAACAAGTCTCCCGGAAATGACGGAATCCCAATTGAATTTTACAAAAAATGTTGGAATTTTATTTGTGAGCCGTTCATTAATTGCATAAATGAGTCTTTTGTAAAGGAAGAATTGTCCAATTCCCAAAAGCAAGCTGTCATCACTTTAATAGAAAAACAAGGAAAAGATCGCACGTTAATAGAAAATTGGAGACTTATTTCTCTAGTCAATGTTGATGCCAAAATAATCTCGAAGGTAATTGCTTCTAGACTTAAAAATGTCCTGCCTATACATTGTAATCAATCCGGTTACGTTAAAGATCGCTATATCGGTGAAACGGTAAGGTCAATTCTTGATATTATGGATTTTACAGAAAAAGAAAATATACCTGGTCTGATGATATTTATTGATTTTCGAAAAGCTTTTGATACTTTAGAGTGGAACTTTCTGTTTAACTGTCTGGATGCCTTCAATTTTGGCCCTGAATTTAAGCGTTGGATAAAAACTTTTTATAAGAATATTCAAAGCTGTGTGATAAATAATGGCTTGTCATCAGAATACTTTAACCTTTCAAGAGGAGTCAGGCAGGGTGACCCTTTGTCTCCTTATCTTTTTCTTTTAGCTGTTGAGACTTTGGCAATTTCCGTCAGAGAAAATGTTGAAATAAAGGGAATTGTAATTGAACAACAAGAGACCAAATCATTACAATATGCTGATGATACAACTGCGGTTCTCGCTGACATAGAGTCGGCCCACATACTCTTTCAGTTGCTAGAGAATTTTAAAAATATATCAGGTTTAAATGTCAATAGCTCAAAGACAGAGGGAATGTGGCTGGGATCGCTGAAAGGAAATGAAATGAAGCCGCTCGGAATCAAATGGCCGAGCGATCCAATAAAAGCTCTTGGAGTCTTCTTTTCATATGATAAAAAACTTCTCTTTCAAAAAAACTTCTCAGAAAGGCTTGACAAGATAAAAAAATTAATTAATATCTGGTCCTCCAGGGGGTTATCCCTTTACGGGAAGGTTACTATTATCAAAACTCTGCTCTTGCCGAAAGTTGTTTACATATCTTCTTTGCTACCTACCCCTGAACATATAGTGAAAGAATTAAACTATTTGATATACAATTTCCTATGGAAAGGTAAAGACAAAGTAACTAGAGTATCTGCAGTAAATAATTATGAGGGAGGTGGCCTCAAAATGGTTGATATTGAAAGCATGATCAAATCTCTCCGCCTCTCCTGGCTGAAAAGAATCTTTGGTGATAATTCAGGCGTTTGGAAAAGCTATTTAGAATATCTTCTAAAAGAAACAGGCGGTCTGGTTCTTTTTAATTGCAATTATAATATTAAAGACTTAAATATTAATTCTCAATTCTATGCAGAGTTATTGAAATGGTGGTCTGAGTTTCGCACAGACAATGCAAATGATACTAACTGGCATTACTTTATTTGGAATAATCAAGAAATACGAATAAACAATAAACCAGTTTTCTATAAAAGGTATTTCAATAATGGGATTCGAACTGTGGGCGACTTACGCTTTGATCTTAATAATATCGACTCTTATGAATTACAGGCAAAATACATAGAGAAGACGAATTTTCTGGAATGGACTGGTCTAGGCTACTCCATATCGCTCAATTTAAGAAATGCTAATTATAAACCGGATCCCATAGTCCTAAATCCATCCTTCAAAACTGACAGTGGTCTTTTCGATGTAACTAAAAAGAAATCTAAAGATTACTATTCCCTTTTTGTCCGTAAAAAGGCACGCTTCCCTAATCATGCGCAAAAACTAAAGTGTGAATTTAATTTATCTGATGAGGCGTTGAAAAAAGCTTTCTGTCTTCCCCATTCAGTTGCTTTCGAGCCATACGTTCAGGCCTTTCAGTTTAAGGTATTAAACTCTATACTTTACACTAATTCAAAATTACATAAAATCGGCTATATTTCAGACAATCTGTGCTCTTTTTGCAAACGGGAATCAGAAACTATACAGCATCTCTTTTATAATTGTTCTTACTCAATTACTTTTTGGAAAGACTTTGAATTATATTACTTATCCCTGACAAAACAACAAATACATCTTGAGTTGAGACATATTTTAATAGGTGTTCTAACACCAGAATGCCCCTTACTAAATTACCTGTTACTTATAGAAAAAATTTATTTATGGGGGTGTAGAAGAAATAACGAACTTCCGAATATAGGTGGTTACAAATTTAAAGTATCGTTAAAGTATGACACAGAGAAATTTGTTTGTACGAAAAATAATACATTAGACATATTTAAAAAGAAATGGATAATACTTAGACCTGTTTAATATATATATATATATATATATATATATATATATATATATATATATATATATATATATATATATATATGACTTGTACGGGTGTGACTTTCAATTTTTTGTGAGTGAGTGCATGAGAGCATGAGATGAGTGAGTGAGTGTTGTGAATGATGTGTTAGCGGGCCAGCGAGTGAGTAAGCTAATTGTAATATTGTACAAAGTGTAAGTGCGTAAGTACTCTAGTTTATTATTGTATGTAACTGTGTGTTTTCTTGCAAATAAAAATTAAAAAAAAAAAAAAGAGAGTGGAAAACGATAGTGAAAGGGAAAAAGAAGTTTTAAAACTATCATTTTCAGCCAAGATTCTATACTTGCTCTTATTCATGCAAATTATAACAGGTTGCTAAACAGTTTACATTATTTCACCCTCATTTGAGGTAAGAATCGATATTTCTGTGGAATGACTAGTCGTACTGTTAAGTCTGTTAACTGTTACTCGTTCATCATTTCTACAAGCAATGACAGAACAGTTATTCATATTGCTATCAAAACCGTTCTGTTGTGAAGTTGCGGATTCACTGATGCAATGATCGTCTTGAACGTTCAGGAACTTGAGTAATTTTTCCTCCCAAAACGGCTTCTCAAATGGATTGCAGTAGTCGATGAAATTTCTTTTTCGAAGTTCTCGAGGAAGCTCTTTGCTATTCGCTTCATCAACTCTTATCATAATCAAACTGTCGTCCTTTCTGTTCAAAAGGCGATATTTTGCAATGTTTAGTTCATAAATACAATAGTTGCTCTTTAACAAGTTGCTGGATAGCACTGCTATAATTTTGTAACTTTTGTACACACTTTCCGCCATGCTATCTTGGAAGGGTTGTCCAGGTGCAAAGTCCCTGTAGTGTACGCAGCATTTTAAATGATGCTTTTCTTCCAATAGAGGAAGAAGCTTACTTGACACCCACATTTGGTCCGCGTTGTTGTAAATTATGAAAGCGTGGTAATCGAAATCTAAATGGAAAGAAAGAAAGAAAGAAAAAAAGTAAACCTCTCGTGAAGTAGAAATGAAAACCACCACCAAAAAGTTCAGTGTCAACAGTGTGTAGTAACTCATAGGCAAGACGTTTACTGCTGAATAAGATTTGCAAAGTTTCCGTCTCAGGAAGGTAGCATTTGAAGAACAATAAACATATCTTTTCAGTTTCCGCTATAGACAAAGTTCTTATTCACTTTATTGTGATCTCCACTAAGTCCAGCCATTCAGCTTGCGCATGCGTGATGCATATATTGTATTGCACCATGGCACATGTCAGTTATCATTTAAGGTTTTACAGTTTGTTCAGCAGAACAAGGTTGGTTGTTTCATATTTATGGATATTGTAGCCCATTTTTCACCTTTTTTTAGATTCGAGAAAGAGTCAATGCAATTTGGTTAAACAAGACATGTATGACCCCCTCCAAGATAACTGCTCTGACTAATTGTTTGGGAAATTGTTTGCATAATAAAAAAACGGTCTCTTAAAACTCCCAGGAGAGATTCACCAAAAGAACGTTTCATTGAACATTTCTGTGAGCGATAAATTGTGTAAATATTATTGGGATAAAACCAATAAAAAGGCAAAAACTATGGATTCCTTTTCAACATGATTCCTTTACTGATGAGTAGTTCAGTGAAATTTGACAAACAGAGAAAGATGGTAGGTTTTCAGCTTTGTCGTTTATTAAGTAAGCTGTACTCAGTTTGTCAGGATTATTAAGACTGCACCTAAGCAAGGGCTATCGGAATCCTGAAAGAAAATTGGGGGTAACCACGGATTTTTTACCGATAAGCCACAGTAATTCTAAAAAGCTCTTAAATATAAAGGAATGTATGACGATTTTTCCATATTGAAGCTTATTATCTCTGAAAAATGCATGGTTACCCCCAATTTTCTTTTTGAATACCAAGAGCACTTGCTATGTTCTGCTTTCTCCGCATATTTTAAACCGCGCAAAAAATATCCCTGTACTAGTAGGAACACCCATAGGAAACCCAAGTATCTCGAGATGCGCAGAACGTATGCGCAGTAACAAAAGTAGGCACCGTCCTGATTACGGGTTCGATTGTACTTGCAAACCGATGTTGTCTTCCAGTTTTCACCACACAAACACACTTTAGGCATTGCTGTTGTGTGATTACATTGCACTTAAACTCAGTGAAAACGTGAGAATCTTAGCGGTCTAATCACTAGGTCATAAGAAAGTCAGCAATGTAAGGGACGTATGATTATGACAATTATGTTTTAGTACACAACTTAACTAAAAATGCGTACAAACCTTGAGGCAACACACCATTGTTCTTGTGGCATACAAAGTACTTCAGCATGCCGACAACAAGACATATCCCAACGAGGATGCCAATCGAAATAGACACAGCGAGTACAGTGTGATTTGGAGTTGGTGAGGTGTAGTTCGTATCTGATTTAGGCAAGACAGTATAATCCTTGGGGTGTATTCTTGCTACAAAAGGGTTGAAGGGAATCGAAAAACAGATCAGACATGCGATGGCAACAATCAGATTCGAGAATTTTAATTGTCACTTTTCCTCCCCTCCCATTATTTCTTCTGTTCTGGAAAAAAAAAAATTGGGGCGACATTTTGAAAGCCCGTTTTTGGTTTGCTGTGAAATTTCGGGGTTTTCGGTTCACCATAGCACGTTTTTTTGTTCCACTGGTGATTTTTATTATAAAATACTTAAATTAAACAACAACAAGAAGCATTTTACAATACAATTTATAAGTAACAACGTATAAAACTGTCGATATAACAGACAGCTAAAACTTAACACTACTAAACTAAACGCTACACTACTATAACGTAACAATCCTTGAACCCTCTTACAATAAATACTCTTACTCGTTACAGAATTACAACAGGAAGACAAGTTAAAGTTACAAATGAACAAAACATACTAAAGACAGTGTAGCCAAGATAGCTGCGCAGTTGCTGATGTTGGCATTAGTATTTATATTGGGGTTTACAATATTACACTGCCTTATAATGATTTTAACTCTGTACTCAAAATAACAATAAAATGAAATGAAATAAAATAAATAACGGATTATAGAGGAAACTTATCCGTCCATTTGTGGATGGTATTTGATGTTTTCTACCAAACTAAACACTTACGTGAAGTTGGTAATGTAGTTGTACTTGATGGATAAAACGGCTTTATGTCAAAAACGTCTCGTAAAGGAGAAAAAGGGACACCAAGAACCTTAAAAAGTACAACATGAAAGAATTGTAAGTAATTATTTATTTAAGACAATGCTTCTTGCAGTAACTGCAGAAAAATGTAAGACCTATCGTCTATCATTCTGCATTTATTATGATACCATAATTTAATACGAAAAATTCCGAACATAAGCCGTGGGTACACATCTATCATTTGTTTTAAGGGCCTTTGAGGGGGTTTATTGTAGGGGAGGGGGATCTTAAAAGGGGTAAGGTTTATTACTGGTGAGAATTTAAGTTTCAAAATCGGTTGGATTTGACAACAAAATGCTTGGAACACTAAGCTAGCAGCTCAAAACAGCGAATCTTAATAGCCCTTGGGCTTTAATATTTGGGTGTGTGTGGGAGGGGGTGGGGATGCACTATTATCGGAAAGAGCGTAGTAAGTGCAAGCTTATATTTTGGGGAGTCGTTTAGCTGAAAAAGTACGGTAGTCAGTCTAAGCAAAATTTTTCGATAACTAAAACGTGATCGCAGGTTTGTATGTACCGTTCTTCATGTAGCACGTTAGAAATTTCTTAAGGACGTCTGTAACTTATAGCAACAATAATACATGTATACAAGTTGTAAGTTAGCCGAAAAAGATGGCTATGTAAGATTAATAAACAGAGATTAATATATATTTTTAAATGCGATGTTAATACTTACCCACAAAAGAACAGGATCTGGGCATCTGTAGCCATGTGAAGAGATATTATTTCTGAAAAACGTCTGGTTCTAAAATGTATAAAAAGGCAAGGAATCACAAAGGAATGTAAAGAAACCAGTACTGCAGGGTTTCCTGCGAGAAACAGAAGCACGTGTACAACTTCAGAAGCAATGGAAAAATTGTATAGAAACTAGGCAAAAACTAAGAGAAAGATATACTCTTCCATGATTGCCTATTTCATGGGTATTTTCTACTTATTTCCAAGTCGGATTCGGCATTAAACACGTCGACGTCAACTACGGTGGCGTCGACAACACCACGAAACAACAGGTTTTATGAGCAAAACCAATCGCTCTGCACATTTGATTTATATCTCGATACATTTCTTCGCCTTCCTCTTAAAACCAACAACGTAAAATGACCAAATTTGTACAACGTTTATTTAAACACGGCAACAGTTAAAGCTACAAGCTTGTGGGGCCTTTTATAACATAGAATCCAAGAAGAAAAATTTAAGCTAAGGCTTTCTGTATGGAGAACGTTAACTTAAACACCACTCCTACCAGTTTAGTTCCTAGATAGTTTGAACGAGTGAAAATGATCACGAAGTAGCTTAAACAACATGAACTTATGTTTTCAAGTTATCGTTGTCGCTGCTTAAGTTCCATATTATGCCGGAGCATGCGCGGCTGCCATATAATGGTGACGAAGTAATCCTCGCAAGCCATTAACCGATATTAAAATCTCGTTTTTATTAGCCTGTGAACACAGTTGTCTCTCATCACTTCCTGCCGAAACCGCCCCGGGGCGTTCGTGAGTTAACTGTTAAATATGCATGCGTAAGCGCCACAAATGACTGTTAAGCCTCAAAAAGTGCTACTATGACCGTTTTCATGTCCTGCATGGCGTTCAGCAACTAATACATGTACAAAAATGTTGTATTATTCAGTGACTGACACGGGCATACTTGGAGAAAAGGAAATCCGAGTGCTCCTATCTGGAGTCGAACCTAAGACCTTCCGATTACTTCTTCGAGTGCTCTACCACTGAGCTACAGGAGACTCGTGGGAGCTAAGGCCATTAAACTAGGTTCACGGGGTAAACAAACAAAAACGAAGAGCATCGAGAATCGCTTTCGGAAAAAAAACTAGGCGAGATGTCATAAGAAGAACGATGTATATTGTTCAATTGGAACACAGTCTTCAGCATAGTGGAATGTTACAAGACAGTGTTTGGTCTTTGACGACTATTTCGAGTTTTGGTAGAAGTAAAAATACTAGAGCCAACCATCCATACAAAATACAAACTAAATTAGCTGAAGTTAACTCCTTTAAGTACTCCTTCTTCGTGAGAATCGCCAAGGACTGGAAAAGTTTGCCAAACCATCTTTTTACGGACGAAATTAACGTTATCAAATTTAAAAGAGGCCTAAAAAAGTGGATGAAGATTTATTGACACAGAAGGACCTTTTATAGGGATAACCTCGCGGTCCTCCTTTTCAAATATGTATCGTGTATCATGTTTATGAACGTATATGTATTTGAATAAAGTGTTATTATTATTATTATTATTATTAGTATTATTATTAAACATCCTGCATACTGCTAGGATTTGAATGTCAATGTGTGGCATATGCGCAATGGAAGCGCCGGAAAATTTTCTCCTTACCTTCGGACGCAAAAAGCACAATGCCCCGGCCATAGAACTATCGTTGGAAATAATACCAAGGCGAACGAGAATACCAGTCCAGTTTCCAAGTGAATCTAAACAAAGAAATAAAAAGCAGGCTAGAAGAAGTTTATCTTCCCCTGGAGATGAGCACAGTAAAACCTGGTAGCAAGGGATCCCAAACTTCTGGTCACCTGTAATGGGTCTATAATCTTACTCCCTGTTGCCCACGTCATTCCCCTTCACTCAAAATACCGCCCTCAGGAAACACAACATCCTTGGAGACCCCTGAGCAATTACTCTTACCGAACCAGTTCCAGAAGCATTCAGTTGAATTCCACGCTTCTGATCGGCCAGAAGCGGGGAATTCAAATGCTTCTGGAACTGTTTCGGTAAGAGTAATTGCCCAGGGGCTCTCCTGTTCTTACAAATAACTTTCGCCCACGAAAATCTCTTCCACCAGACAAACTGTTCCTGGATCTCCGAGGATGGAAACACAAGGGATTTAAACTTATCGGTAACAAAATTCGTTTTAATTAATTAAGTTTATTTATTTCATTAATTACGTTTACTGGGAAGCAGAGAGATTTCCAGTGACTACAGCAACACGAAAGCGCGCTCAGTTACCTTTGGCTTTCTCTCGCTACAATTCAGTTTGAAACCGCTAAAATTTTACGTTCGAAAATCCGTCTAAATCCTTTCATTTGGCCTTCTCTTTAGCAAGTGTAGTGCACTTTACGCTACGCATGGTAAAGTCCGTCCTTACCAAGCCTTTGACATAGTATCAAAGGTAAAGCGCTTTTGATCGAGATTTGAGGCGGTGTAAAAGTGTTGTTGTCAACTGTTTGTTTGACTTATAGAAAGGTATTGAACAAACCCACGGCAGTTTTCTAGGGTTTATACTCAAATACACCATAAAATGACGTCACAAAATGACCAAAATTCAAATGGAACCACGAAGCCGCAGGCGAGCGGTTTCACTGCCAAGTTTTGAAAATTTCATGGCTTTAGTTTTGGTCTGTAATAGTATAGACCATGGAAAACTGACGTCAATTTGTTTTTTACAATAACATGGAAAAAGTGCGAGCGGAATTGGCTTTATTTTCTGTTAAGAAAGCGCGCGCCTTACATCTGACCTCATTTTTATTGTCTGTACTCTTATAGACAATAGCTTCGAGTCAATCAGCGTACGGAAATTTTGACAGTTATTGTAAAAACTACCTTTGATGCACGTTAAAGGACTATTAAACGTTGTGGTAAATGTGCTACTCTCAAGGCATGTCAAAAGTGTTTGTTTCTCACACCTTTGTCAAACCTTTGATGCTAATCAAAAGACGCAGTGTATTGCCCGCGTATACCGGTCAGTAGCTTCGTTTATTACTTACCGTTCATTGGGGTCCATGATGCATTTATATACCAGTGGTTGGTGTGTTCGTACTGACCAAAGCTTACACTGATTTTTGATGGCAACCAATCCACCGATTGATTAGGTGACGAATTCGGGCAATCTAAATGAAAAAAAATTAGAACCTATTCAAAAACTAAAAAAAACTCTTAATCCAGTAATTTGAAAGGATCTGGAGTAAATAATGGTCTTAGGCGGTCAACAAGAAATCGCCGGCAAAAACTTACATAACTTGAAAAATGATATATTTACGCTCTTGAATTTACTAACCCGCATGTCTCAATCTCTTGAAGTACTTGTCAAGATAGCGGGACATGAATGGTTAAAAATATCTATGAAAACTCGATGGAAACAAAGAATAAAATGACTTTATTACACTCATTTTGAAATCACTGATGATCCTTGCAATCTGATCGGCTCTCAACAGTGCGATTTATTCCCAAATTGTACCATTTTTCGCTCTAAATCGCATCCTTTCTTTAGTCCATGAAAATGGAAATGAAGTCGCAAAAATAGAACATTAAAATTGACAATAAAACTCTGTGGTTTTAAAATAGGTGTGATAAAGTGGTAATTGAACTTTGTGTCGTGCAATTTTGGTCTGAAATCATACTTGCGATTTCAAATCAAACTCAAGCGGCGCGCTCGTTCGATTTTGAAATCACGCGTATGATTTCAGACCAAAATTGCACTCCACTCAGTTCAATTACCATTATTAATCAGTTTTTAATATTATCACATTTATAGTATATATAACACTTCTTAATACTTTCTGTGTAAGTAGGGAAGAACTGGCGTGTTTTTCCAAGGGTAATGGCATAAGAAAATAATCATAATCATCATCATCATAATAATGACGATAGCAATGACGCTGATGATGACGACAAGTAATGATGATACTGTTGCTGCTGCTGCTGCTGCTGCTGATGATGATGATGATGACAACGACAGTAATGATGCTGATGATGGCAACTAAGCAAAGTTAATCAACTAATTTTATCACCAACTACTTACCACTGTTTGGAGTGAGTGCTTTCCTGTAGCGTTTTTTGACGAATATCTTGTCAGTTAATGTTTCACGGTCTACAACTGGAAAAAAAAAAAACAACAAAAAAGAAAAAACAAGAGAAACAGAAGATAAGATAACTGGTTGTTTTTTCTTTGCTGGTTAATTGGCAACTTAGCGAAAGAATGGCAAGGCCAGACACCATTTTTCTGGAAATTTTTTTTCTATTGATGCTCTTTTTAAGGGGCATAACCGTCGAGCGTTGACGAAATAGGATGTAATTTAAGAGAGACAAACAGGAAAGAACATCTATACAAACATCCAGTTAGAATGCAAAATACACAGGGATACTCCCAAATGATAGTGCTCTGATCAATGCTGTTCCTATATTAATTATTAATTCAACTTTAACTACGTTTTAATCACTATTAAATCTCAATTTTTCTGAGATTAACTGAAATTCCCCATTCTAAGAATTAACAAATCCCACAAAGACTTATGACTTATGACTTATGTATGAGGTGATGTTCTCTTTACAACTACAATAGCTATTTTAATCGATTTAGTGAGACACCGAAAGGAGGGTCTATCATGATAACGGTTACGATAATTGAGCAATAATAATTCTAAAATCTTTAAAAAATAAAACGATGTATGGAATTTTTTCCAAATTAAAGCTTTATAATTACCTCTGAGAAATACTAGATTGCCCACAGGTTTCCTTTCGGATTTTAGTAACACTTGCTAAGTAATTTTAGTAACACCTTTATGCTTCTCGCTCGTTATCTTAAACCAAATTAAAAGGGGGGCGCATAGCCAAGACTGTGCTCTGTTTGCTGGGAGCAAGTAATGAAACTGAGATCATGAGTTCTGCTATATATTGGCCACAATCGAAGGCTGGAGAAAAAGAGGCCTGAACTCTGGCCTGCATTGATTAAATACTCGGAACTAAGAGTCCCGTATGTAAACTGACCCCTACTAGTCAAAAAATTAACTCACGTAGCGAGCCGCATAAATTCATTTATTCTCTGTAGGAATAAATTTCCTTTGAATTAGTAGGCACCGCCCAAAAAAAATCATTAGCTTCTCGGACCATCCCTAGATGCGCATAACAAATGCGCACAAGCAAAAAGAGAAGCAGAGAGTATTTTGTAACTGCTTGTGAATTACCTTTTGCTTGGTTCAGGCAAAGGTGGTAACATCTAGCAAAGAATCTTTGCACCTGTGTGGCGATAAAAGCAGGAATACGTTCATAAGTCTGGCCTAAACGTGTTTAACAGCAGTGCTACTGGTTTAATACTAACATTGAATCTTTTTTCTGCGGGTTAAAGTTCATTATAAACCAACTACTAGACGAATTAGTTCCCTCTAATGTAAAACTCTTTACAAAGGTGTTTTCTATTTGAATTTTTTGCTCTACTTTTAATATCTAAATATCTATCGACTATCAGTTTAGTCAACTACAAAGTTCTAGCGTTCAATTGCAATTTGGAAACAAACATTCGAAACAAATTTTAATTCTTGCTAGCTCGGTAAACCTTTCACTATTAGTCCTGACTACAAAATACAATCCAGTTGTCGCGGAATCTTTCACGGACTCCGCACTTTCCGGTTCACAAACTGAAGAGGACTGTATCTTTCCTTTTCTAAAGATTTATTTAACATTCCAATAATCTGACAATCTCTGATCCAATCTACAATTCACTATCTTCTATTCGCGATGCACAGTTCCGTTCACAATCCGTTCTTACTCGATCTGACCCCCGGGGGGAGGGGGGGGGGCACTTGGCCCATGTTTGGGTGTAGGGGTGCCGCTGGGGGTTTGAAACCCTTACCCTGTTTAGGACGAAAATAACCTTAAATACCTACCCTGTGTAGGACAACGTCCTCTATTCTAAGACCCTATTTAGGACAGAGGACAACATCTAGGTCTTGTGTTTATTGGCAATAGTAATAATATTTAAAGGCCCACTGTCACTTACCGGACGTGATGTTCCACGCATTGAAACGCGAATACCAATCACAACAGATAAAATAATACACTACCTAGAAGTGATGGCGAAAAATCCCAAAATTTCGCATTAACAGCGGTGAACCTTAAGTGGAAACTCAATCGACGTGAAGCATTGCTCACTAAAATAAATACAGACTAACGTCTCTGATTTGGGCCTGATTTCGGATTGCCAAATACTCAACGACAGTCTTGCAACCATACCCTGTCTAGGACGGGTCCAGGGCAGACTCGTTTGAAATTATATACCCTGTTCAGGGCAGAGAGACCAAAAACCATACCCTATCCAGCGGCACGTCCCCGTATAGCCCATATAGGGGAGTACCCCCCCCCCCCCGGATCTGACCTTACATTACAATTGTAGTAAGATTTACTAGGTTCTATTTGTGCAACAAGTATTTTCACTACAATCACGAGCACAGTAAAATCCCAAGCCTACACTATTGTAATGCTACTAAATTTAATTTCAATTCAGTCACAATTACACCCGTTTCTCTTCCTTATTTAGCTTAATAGATGCGTGCAGTTACATCATTGTCATGCAGTGTATTAACTTCGGACTTTCCCAGAGTACAATTGTGCAATCTGCTTTGTTCACTAATTTAATATTGCTCGCGTTACTTGCGATATATGTCGTGACGTTATTCATTTAATTAATTTCTTAGTTTTAAATATTCTATCATGCAACATTTCGCGTCACGCACATCAGTGCTCAGTTCTTTCCCGACACCAGTTTTATGTCAGCTATCCATCCTTTCCTGTGGCTCATCTTGGCAGTATACAAATATTTAGTCAGCTACAAAACTCTAGCATTGAACTTCGGAACGAACATTAGAAACAAACTTGAATAATTTAACTTCTTCGGCAGACATGTTACTATGGTTAATTTTCTGTTTGTTTGCATTTCTTGATCTGTTGACAATGAGGTCACAGTTTTGGCATTTTTGGTCATGCATACATTAGAACGAACGAAGATGAGCATCCAAATCTTGAAGGGGCACTTTCATCCTTTAAGCCCCACTATCAATGTTTATGTTCTCCTCATTGTACTCCATTTCTTATGGTAGTAGTTGGGAGATTTTGTTTGCATATCAAGCATTTTATCTTTGGTAATCATTTCCTTTATGATCATGTCATACAATGCCATGTTGATCAACTGAGGAGAAAATAAATGCTAGTCTCTATTGGAGCTGAAAAAGTTACAAAAAAAAGATTTGACGCTGGATCACTCGGTAAAAAAAAAAAATGTCATATCGAAAAATTGAACAAGACAAGACAAAACAAAATAAGAAAACAGAACTGTCAGTCGCACAAGACAAAGCGAACCAATTAACAAACCATACACATAGCGGTGTGCAAGATATTTGTCAGATGAACCTAGTTTAATGGCCTTAGCTCCCAAGAGTCTCCTGTAGCTCAGTTGTAGAGCATCCGAACTAGTAATTGGAAGATCTTAGGTTTGACTCCTGCTGGAAGAACTCGGATTTTTTTCCAAGTATGCCTGCGTCAAAGACTGAAAAATTCGTCTATTAATTATTTTTAGTTTTGCAAATTGAAATTAGAGGCTAATGTCATCAAAAGATCCCGCATGCAATACTCCTTGACAGTTCATTGTTGTTGTCGGCCTTTTTATGCCCATCATGCAAATTTTACAGAAAACTTGTGTAAACAAGGAAGTAAAAGGTGAAGTCTTTGTGTTTATCCAGTGGAAGATTTCATTGTGATATTCATTTTAATGCTGATCTCTCTAATTGATGTGTGAGTGGCAGTAAAACGTTTGGAATAAAGTGGCTTGTCAGGAATTTTAACTTCTCCTACATTCGCGGGACTCAGCAATGTTCGCGTACAGTTTAAACCCTATTTAATTCCAATTGAATTGACCTCTGAGGGCTTTGGGGGTCCTTTAAAAGGTAAAATGACGTAAACTACTATTACCAACTGGAACCCCTACTATGACGCTGTTGTGATATGTCAAATGTTTGGCCATAAACGTTAAATAGTGCACAGAAGCCAATTATTAATTTCATCCACCAAGGGAAACAAATTAAATTGTTCTTCTGGCCAACTTCCCAAACAGAAATAATTCAGTAATAATCACTGACTCTGGATCAAATGAGCAACGCTCAAAATATTCTGCGTCAAGATAGGAAAGTTTAGCAAACTCAGAAAGGTTTCTGTTTCGATTGTAGACGCTGGGCGCTTCTGGAAAGCTCCTGTAATAGTGATGATCTAGAGGTCTGCTATTCTTTACCCGACAGACTTGAATTGCTGTAAGGCTGATCATGTTTATGACCTAAGACCTCACAGCCAGCTGAGCGTTTTACGATAGGAAAGTTTAGCAAACCCAAAAAGGTTTTTGTTTCGATTGTAGATGCTGGGCGCTTCTGGAAAGCTCCTGTTATAGTGATGATTTGAAGGTCTGCTATTCTTTAATTACCCGACAGACTTGAATTGCTGTAAGGCTGATCATGTTTATGACCTAAAACCTCACAGCCATCTCAGCCTTTCACGATAGGAAAGTTTAGCAAACTCAGAAAGGGGTCTGTTTCGATTCTGAGATGCTGGGCGCTTCTGGAAAGCTCCTGTAATAGTGATGATTTGAAGGTCTGCTATTCTTTACCCGACCGGACTCGAATTGCTGTAAGGCTGATAATGTTTATGACCTAAAACCTCACAGCCATCTCAGCCTTTCACGATAGGAAAGTTTAGCAAACTCAGAAAGGGTTCTGTTTCGATTCTGAGATGCTGGGCGCTTCTGGAAAGCTCCTGTAATAGTGATGATTTGAAGGTCTGCTATTCTTTACCCGACAGACTCGAATTGCGCACGGTTGATCATGTTTATGACCTAAAACCTCACAGCACTTAGCCAGCTGAGCCTTTCTCGCTGAGTAACACGAGACTAATAAAGTTGAATGTTACGCAAATTCAAGAGCTCATCCAGCAGCTGCGAAATGCACAACGACCAAACAATTTTGTTTGTTTTCCTTTCTCCTTTTGCTTCTCACGTTTGTTCGTACTCATATGCTTGTAATTGCGTTTCTGTCGTTTCGTTAGCTAAATCAGTAAATGTGGTGCGAAACGAATCGCTCTATTATAAATCTGGTAAATAAGGACAATAACTTGCCTTTGTTTGGGATCTTCGCGTCAGAATGGCACTGCATTCCTTAAGGCATCCTGTGGGATCTGAGATCGATTTGTAAGGAGTCTGACTTGATCCTTTAAGAAGTATCACATGTAACAGTGACACTAGAATGACCTTGCTGATCACGAAATGGTCTCTTGCAGCCATGCATGTAACTGGCGTTACTGACAGTATCGAAAATTATTTCAAATGTAGATTTCAAAGACAGCCTTGTTGTCTTTACTGTATAGAAAAGTGATGAGTCCCTTGCGAACGACAATAGGACTTATCCGCTGACGTCATTTAGGAAGTAGAATACTCGGCGCCACAGGATAACCAGGCTCAGCAGTAAAAGCCACTAATTAATTGTGTTTGCAAGGACCACCATCGTACAGGATCCTGTAGTGAAGGATCTAATCGGCCAAAAAATTGTAGAACAAATAATCTTAAAAAAAAAAAGCAAGGCTGATTTCATGGTCAGGGAAGTATATCATCGTCTTGAGGAAAAATATCCGTACCTGAAGTTGCCATACATTGGGCATATCAGCCGTCACATGAACTATTGATGGAGAGGGCTGTTTATTTTCTTAATTGTTTTAGAGGTGTTTCAGTTCGTTTTAGGTTTTGGCGATAAAAACACCTTCCAGATAAAATTTTCAAGGGGGGGGGGGGGGGGGGGAGGTAGAATTATGCTGTCTAGTTGTGGGATGAAAACGACTGATTACTGAACGTGATGCTTTATTCAAAGAACTATCTTTAACCATTAAAAATTTTTTTTAATATAGGAAGAAAACCACACTCATCGTCTTTCCTCTTTGCGCATGCCGCAAACCTCCTACCTCCTTGCAAAAAAAAAATAAAAAAAATGCTAGATAAAGCAGAAATTACGTAAGCCTACTTATACTATAGGCTCGATTTCCGCGCGGGGAGTCATACTACAGACCTTGTGACACACAAATGACCTCCGAGCAACTTCCAGTTACCTCGAGGAAGTGAATGCATGCTGCATCGATTTATGAATCAAATATTCTTGTGGATCTACATTAGTATATACCGCACAAGTGAATAGTACTTTTCGCGCGCGCTGATTGGCTAGCTCGGACGTGATTAGCTAAGTACTATTCACCTCCGAGCAACCGAAGAGAAACAAGATGGCTTCCCGTTTCGCCACGGTCACTAAAGAGGAATTTATTTAGATAAACGAGGCAGCTGTTACAAAAAATACAAAAATGGCAACAAAGTTTAGTTTGACGGCATTAAATGGTAAGTTATTTAATCTTTCCAACCTCATATTCTAAGGCGAAAAATGAAACTACAATGCCTTGTTTACGAAAACTGCCGAGCACTATAATTACAATGTAGACAATAAAACATCTAATGTTTTGGAGCATGGTTTCAAAATCAAGACGAATTTCACACAACAATTAAAGAAATGACACTTTAGCAACTAAACAAGTGTCTCAAAAAGTTTTAATTGTTCGCAAGAAAGCGAGACGGAACTTTCTACAACAAGAAATCGCTTACCGCGCGGCGCGCGAGATTTTAAAATTTCCCACCATTTGTCGGTATACTGTCAAAAATAAAGTAATTTTGGCCCGCCAGTTATTCAGCTTGTGTGGTATTATACTAAAACAATTATTCATCTCAGTGTCGGTGAAAGTGGTGGATATTTACCTCGCTGCTTCGATCCACCGCTTTTCACCTCCACTTCGGATAATAATTGTTTTTTTACAATTAGAGACTACTTTTTCCTCCCTCTCCCCAATCCTTCCTCGTTCACTTTTTTAATTTGCATAATTTTAGCGTCACTGCTCACAGACTAATTATAATTTGTCCTGCCCAGTTGTCGCTGTCGTGCAAATAAAATGCCTTCAATGAAAAAAACAAAGCAAACCGATAACAAAAATATAAAGGCCCGTTTAGTAGTACTCGGATATTTAATTTTCGAAACCATGGCAAAACAAGGCTAGAAACCGCAAGCAAAATAAAAAAATTTCCTTCCGGTCAGTACTGGACGTTGGTAGCTTCTTTTTTTACTAATGGCCTTATATTTTAGCCCCCTGGCGGGGGAGGGGGGATGGGCACTCTCATACTGATGAAAGGGGCGGGCGTGTTCGTCGGAAATTTTGAATTACACTCCTAAAGGACGAGACCAATCTGGGAAAGGCCAAAGCATTTTTTGACACCTAAAAAAGACCATTTTAAAACACAGATTAATATATAATTATTTTTATACTTCTTCGCGTGCAACCCTAAACGAAACCATCACGGCTAAATATAAAGCGTTTTTCCCAGAGCACCCTAAGTGATACCAAAATCCGAAATTTACATCCGTAAGCGAGACGACGGGCATCCCCGCCTCTTCCATATGAGAGGCCCCCCCCCCCCCCCCCCCCCCAGTTTAGTTCTAAAAGCAAACCGGGAACCAACTTTTTCAAGCCTTTCGTTTGAAGTTTTCTGGCAGTCCCGATTGCAAACGCGCGATGCGTTTGACTGCTTTTGGCATTCTGACACGAGACATGCCCAAGAGTTTTCCTGTCCTTTCCGAGAGTCCTAGGAAAGCAAACAAACCGAGTATTTATCTTCCAGTTGTCCGTTGCTCACAAACGTTTTTTTATGCATAAGCCGTTCCCTATGGACAGAGTTAAACAACTCGGGTGTGCAAGAAATTCGCTAACAGAGTATTTAAAAACATACGGCACTTTCTCTCATTTGTAGAGAGAACAGGTTTTAGCTGTTGTTGAGAGTCGTTATCAGGAAGGGGACAATCTGGGCGAATTCTTATGAAACGAAATGTGATTTAGGAAAGAACACTGAATGAAGTAGGAGCAGAATGAAAATCTTGTGGACGCCTGTAGACAGTCGACCACCATGAAAAAGCGCTTCGGGTTGATTATTTTGGTGTCCATCTCCTGACTATTATAAAACTTTAATTACCGGCTTCATTAAGTCCTCAACAATTTTCATTCTGTACTAAATATCCACAGATTTTCTCTGTACCTTTAATCCCAAATCACCAAAAGTTATAAGACCTCCCATAACACTGATCTACAAACTAATGGAGGTTTTTCAATTTCTTAAGTACACATTCTCTCTGAACAAGTTACACTTTAACTTAGTAACTAAGGCCACAGCGTGTGCTGTATATATATGAAATTTCGTTATGCTTGATGATCCTTAATCCTTTCACTCCCATGAATGTTAAAAGGCCATTTCCGAGTTGCTGTGAACCTCATTATGAAGGTGAGGCTAAGTGC
Source organism: Pavona decussata (assembly GCF_977016875.1). Lineage (NCBI taxonomy): Eukaryota > Metazoa > Cnidaria > Anthozoa > Scleractinia > Agariciidae > Pavona > Pavona decussata. The sequence goes on along the minus strand of NW_028145480.1, from coordinate 5,866,561 downwards.
GAAACTTTTCATATGAAAATTAGTTTTGTTTGCATATGAATGAAAACTAATTTTTATAACAAAAACTTTGCACTTAGCCTCGCTTTTATAACGGAGGTTCAAAGCAACTCGGAAATGGTCTATTCTCCTGACTAACTGCCATGCATTTCTTTTAAAGTTAGTTCACAGAATTTGGCGTTCCCCTTAAAAAAATATCACCTAGTTGATGATATTTTTTATTTTAATCACCTGTCTGGTTGACAATGTATTGATAATATAAGGAGAAATTACAAATGTAAAACTTTTGGGAGCCGAGAGGGTTAAAGGGAAGTGTCATGGGTATTTGGTGTCATTTCACAAAACCATCGCAGAAACGTTTTTTTATTTGACAGAAACCTAAAGACACTGGTCCAGTTTTTGTTACAATTTACCTTCCCAGTGTACTAATAGGCCTTATCATGGTTTTCGACGCCATTTTGACGAGTAGGCAAACAGGCTCGAAATAACAGTGTTTGTATGGAAATCCGATGTCAAATAATTTTCATAAAACATCGCTTCTGAAAAATTCATGAATTGGAAACTTTTGGCAATAGGAAAAGGATTTTAAGAAAAAAATTGGAGGGATGTAGCTGTGCCAGAAAGCGTCCAGTCGTGTTTTGAAGTTTCCATACATTTGTCCGTTAGCGAACCAGCCGTGAAGTGCTCTAAAAATAGCTCGCGGGAAAAAAATACAGGGAAATGTATGGTAAGTTCAAAACACGACTGGACGCTTTCTAGCGCAGCTACATCCCTCGCTCCAAATTTTTTCTTAAAATCCTTTTCCTAGTGCCAAAAGTTTCCAATTCCAATTCGGATTTCCATACAAACACTGTTATTTCGAGCCTGTTTGCCTACTCGTCAAAATGGCGTCGAAAACCGTGATAAGGCCTATTAAAAGCTGTCGATGAGTGCATAGTCAATTGAGTGACTGGTTATGAAACCTTGCCATGTTCAAAGTTGCTAAAAATGGTGCTGCAACTTATGTTGGAAGGGCCCCGACCGTGCACAATCCTTTGTTTTAACGTTCACACTAAAGTTGAATATCTTAACAGGAACGTTTCTATTGGACAGTTACTCCAACTCATTTCAAAATCTTTTGTGGTTTGTGCATGGTCAAGGCCAAAAATGCTAACAAAACATACAACAAAAAAAACTTGTTTGGCTTCATGTTCATAACCACTCTCCTTTATTAACTCTGATGAGTGTTTCTGGCCATAGAATGGATTGCAACTTGAAAAAAATGAGGCTAACCTTTTTCAAGTTCTCGCCTCGTTTCGAAAAAGAATGCACCAGAACAGATCATGAGTTGTTCCTTTCAAGAAGTTCCTTAATAACCATTTTTGCCACACGGTTCCAATCTTATTTAATGGCGATTTTCACGGTCATTATACCAGGTCTAGAAATAATATCCGCAAATCCACTGCCAATAGAAAATGGGGCCACAGGTCGTCAATTAATTTTAGTTCAGAAATCTGGAACAGATTAGATCCCGCGATAAGGGAAGCAGGGTCATTGACTGCTTTTAAACGTGGACTGTCAAAAACCATTTTATGATCCTTTTATAGTTCTACTTTTAACTCTTGTATATATATTTCTTCATTTCTTGTTCCTTGTTTCTATAATTTAGGTTTTTATTTGTTCTTGTAATTTCTTAGAGGACCCTTCTGTAAACCACTTTCGTGATGTTGGTTTCCTCATTAAAGATTACCCTCAGAATGCAAACGATTTCTTTCTCTCAATGCCTAGAATTGACTAGAATTTTTCTGTAACTGAGTCAAGTTTTTTTTTTTTTGCACCATTTTCACCCAGAAATGTCAAAATCCCAGTGATACTTCCCTTTAATATTGTATTACAGACATTTAAAAGCTAAACTGGCTTCCAGTTAAAGAGAGAAGTGATTTTAATTTGCTTAAGTTGACTTTTAAAGCACTTCACGCTAATCAGTGGCCCTTACAGAGAGTCTCTACACGTAGAAGTCTGCGCTCTTTGGACTCTATAAGATAACAAGTTCCTCTGGAAAAAGGAACTTTCCAGGACACTGCGGCTGCCCTTTTTACTGAAGCCGATTCTTCTGCTCCGTTTAACTGCAATGTGAACTAGCCTACATTTTAATTTCATTCACGGGTTGGCCTCAAATACAAAATTCAGGAACGTCATGTATATAAGGTAACACACATTACTTAATCTATAAAACTACTAACCGTAAATGCTCAATTAAGCCTTTCTCTTTAAGGATTACGAAAAATTACGGTTTTTATTTCATTTCATTTTATTTATCTCAACGATTTGATTATTTTTAATTGTTTCAACAAAACAAAATGATAAAGTTCAAAGTTAAATACTCAGAGGACTACTGAAGACAAAAAAACATTATCAACTACCTTCAGAAACTCATAATGATTGAAGCATTTACCGCGCGCTCACAGCGTACGAACATTCATTTCTACTAACTACCATGTTTGGAAAAGTTTTGCAAAAGTATCTTCGTTTTAGTTTTCAACGAGCGACATTTTGGCTGGAATTTGTAAATATTCTCAAAGAGTAGTGAAATTTGCAAAATTAGCATAAGTGGTTTATAAAATATAAAATAAGCTTAAGCTTGCTGTTAACAGCCTTTGTGGAAAGGCATTGACAAGGCTGATTTCAACACGAACATATTTTCATTTGCAAAATGTTGCGATTGTACTGATTCTTGCTTAAGACTTTGAATCAGAGGCCCGGTTGAAACTAAAGAAATAAGCCTTCGTGGCTGAATTTCTACTTCTCTGCGGTAGAAAAGTTTAACAGATTTCAAGCTAAAGACGCAATGCAAAGAATGAACTTCAACTAGTGGAGTTTAGCTGAAGGAAGTGAAATAAGGAATTAAAAAACCACTAAACCGATAAAACAAAGAAGAAACTTGAAGTTTAGCCAAAACTCAGCATTTAAACGACACAAAACAGTGACATTGGTCAATAAATTCAGATGAGTTTCCACCTTTTTGTGTCTTTACCACAAATTCTTTCGGTTACTTCGCGCAGTCTGTTCCTCTCAGTATCTGGCTGTTGGGGTTTTAAATTAAGCCTTCTAAAAATTCAGAAAACTCTCAAAAGTTTTTTCGCATTGGATCACACGAAGAGCGACTGACACTGGAGGAAGCGAAGGAAACAAGAACTTGAAATTACTTCATGACTGACTGGCTGGTTTGTTCTTCCTTACTTTCGCTCATCTTCCAAATGTGGTATTTAAGAAATTGAATGTTCGCGAGCTTGTTACAAGACTTATGAGGAGGAGTTCTACGTTTCAAACCCTTTTGGTTTTCGGCTACAGGCCTATTTACTTTTTAACTTGACCTACTAATCTGTTTGTTTCTGGCCGTTTCAAGGTATAATAGAATTTCTCTACATAGGTAGAACGGGCGAAACAAGCGAGGGCGAGAGAAATTGCCTCCCGGTAGAAGACGCAGCACGTGTTGCGTCTTCTTGTTGCATTATCTTTCAGAGCGAAATTTTCGTAGTCTGTAAATTTTCCAATAGAATGAAAATGATGAAAAAAGAATGCATTGCATCGTTATGCAATGTTTAAACACGAACAGCAGTGTTTTATCGGGACTTAAAACCACGAGGTGCAGCCGAGTGGTTTTAGACCCTATAAAACACGTGCTGTGAGTTTTGTGAACGGCTTCAAAAAAATTCCTAGAAAAGCTTTTGTCAATTGAGTTCATAACAATGATGGTTTTGTAAACGTTGGAAATTAGCAAAAAAGAAAAACAGTAAACACCACATACTAATAAGGAGGAGGTTTTATCGGGTTTTAAAACCACTGCACGTGATGTTTTATCGACCATTTGATAGGTCAATGGGCTTATGAATTATTAATGAGTCTTTGAAGTATTACACAGCCATGAAACATCAAATATAAATATGCGTTGTTTAAAAAAAACGAGGCTCTTAGAAAATAGTGTTGGGGAAGGGTGGGATCGTTGAAGGTGTGGCGAATAGAAGTGACGTCACCACTCAGTCGTCTCTTTTAAATATCAAGTTCTCAATTTGCATTGTGGGAAGCTCCACACACACAGACACAATGAAGGCGGCGGCATATGAAATTGTAAGCACGCCAGCAAAAAGAACTGCCTGTGAAGGAAAACAACAATGAAACAATTGTCATGACTAAGAAATGAAGTTAATGTATCGTCTTTTGAATCTATATATTTACCAGTTGAACTAGTAAATATATAGATATAAAAGATTTATTTTGATACTTCTACGAACAATGACATACTGATCCGTCGATATTTTAGTCAGTACTTCTCTCAGTAACCGATGGGCAAAAACCTTTCACACGTCAAAAGGAGGCTTCCCAACCCCCCAAAATTGTTTAAGAAGTTGGCGATCTTAGAGACTAGATCCAATTAATTTGCCGCCATCAGTAACTGACATAGCGTTTGTCCACTGTTTGTGCCATAGTACAGAGGCGCTTTATTAGGATCGCAATTTTCCTGGAAGATGACATGTTGGTGGGGAAGGGTGGGGGATCGAGCCTCTTTTCGGAGAAGAGAAATCCCGGTTCTCTCACCCTTTCATCCCCTAGCATCTCCCTTAGGATTCTTAGTTCAATAGAATGTTTTCACATGACGTCACGGCGGCCATGTTGGTGTCCCAAAACAAAGAAATGGCGGCCATGCTGGTGTCCCAAACTAAACCTCTGGGAATTGAACTCTATTTTTATGCAAATAATTCCTTTTGTTTCAGTAAGCCAATATGGCCGGTAGTCACGTGAATGAAAACGCTCTATAGGTAGTGTTGCCATACGAATTTTAGTTTTGAGCTTTCATTAGGTTTTTTTTTTTTTACCAAATAGGCACATTGACTGTAAGAATCTAGTACGAGCAAATATATTTTTTTGGTTTCTTTTTTCTTTTTTCACTTACCTAAAGTACTCTCCATCGTTTTGCTCTCCCACAACAACACAAATATAATTAAAGGACCTGGACTAGGGACGCTCACTTTTAAGCGTACCCGACGACCTTTGTTGCACTGTATTTTAAGTGATCCATTCTCATTAATTTGGCTTACTAAGACAGCTAAATGCCTTTACAACATTGTAAATATTGGGGAGTTTAATTAAGGAGCTTCTACGCTGACGGCAACGAGTATGTCACAAATCACGGGATTTCATAAGCAAAACAATGGCCTCGCACGTGTGTTATAAATTTAGTGCAGATTAAAACGTGAAATGACTAAATTTAAGCTTTTGTGGAGAGTCTGGAGGATGTGAGCGTACGACAGTGAATTTTTCATTGTCTGTCTTAACTTGAGTGATGTTGCTACTAATTGTGTTCCTGAATAGTTTGGCCACATTGCACAAGTTGAACGCGAAGTAGTTCAAGCGACGTTATCGATCGTTGCCGTCGCCGTAATAGCTGCTCAGGTTCCCTATTACCTACCATACGGAAGTCAGAATAGGTGTTTGCAGTCTCAAATGATTCAATCAGCATTTTCAGCAAGGCAGGATGCAGAAGGTAAGCGCAATATGTCAGCCGGCTTAGTGGCATCCAGAAACGAGCTGATAGAATCTTATCCACCAAACCTTAAAAGAAAAGCAATGGTTTCAAGAAGCAGTGGAAACCGAACGGTTTTAAACTGACAGATTAAATGGGTCGCACAATGCATGCCGTAAATTCCCAGTACAAGCCATCTGTAATATGAGGGTGTTGAACTGGGATTTGCCAATTTTTCAAAGGGGAAAACGAGATTTGACGCACTGGAAATGAGATTTAGTCATTACAGTGAGATACTAAGAATGGCATCTGGGCAAACTTTGGGCCAGAAGATGCAATTTAGCAACATTTTCGCCAAGAAAAGGTATTTTTAATCCTGCCCCACTTCAGGAACCATGTATACAAACCCTTTCTTCTCAATATAAGAACCCCAAAATTCAGATAACGGCTTTTGGTTAATAAACCCAACCCCTTCCCCTCCCCCCACAAAAAAGAAAACATCATTCATCCGCGTTTGAAGCTGGACGCCTCTATAAGCTTACAGTTATCACTATCGATCATCATATTACACTTACCACCGAGCCCGCGATGACAAGCAAAAATCACCCAAGCTACTGCCAGGCTCCACGCCCAACGCGCAAACGCCCCGTACAAGATGCTCTCAGTGCGAGTAAAGGGCTCTGGGTTGTCTTTTCTAACAGTCTTGTAAGGACCGTACACCGTGGACAGAGCAAGAAATATAGAAACACACCAGCCAGCTGCATTAAACAGGTAAGTACGGACCTTAGGAAAGCAAAATATTGAACAAATAAGCTAAATTCAAAGGCAATTCTAATTATTATTGAAGATCAAATTTTAGTAGTTTATTAGCTCGCCTGGCAATTAGATCTGCCAAGACCACTGGGGACAGAGCTTTTTCGGTAGCTGCTCCATTTTTATGGAACTCTCTTCCGGAAAGCCTAAGGGCTGTAAGTAGTGTAAATATTTTTCAGTAAGAAACAACTGAAAACTTTAAACAAGCATACTATTAATTGCGTAAGCATTTTTAGACTATGTGTCATATAAATTTTTTTTATCGCTTTTTAATTTATTGTTATATATGATTTTGTTCCATTTTGTAGTTTTAACTATCATATTCCCTGCAATTTCTTTTAGATATTTTTTTAATAATTGTAAAGCGCATTAGATCATCGAGATACAATGAATTTTGCGCTATATAAGTATTAAATTTATTTATTTATTTATAACTTCATTACGCCTATGTTAGTAAACACATTACCCAAAGCGCACAACTCCTAAAAATTCGTGCGACGGCGTTTTCACGAATCTATTTATTTTTAGATTGAAGTTTCCACAAATCCAGTCTCCCACGGGAGCCTTAGTAACTAGCCTTACTTACTATAGTCTCAAACTTTGCATATTAAAAAATAAATTCTCATGTGAACTGGACTTTAAATACAGGTCTTTCGACAAAGGTTGTCCAAAAATGCGTAAAAGCGTATGCGACAAAGCCGAAAGGTAGTCTGGTAAATACCCAAAAAATTTCAACAAAAGCTCAGAATCCATAATCCCTCGACCATACAGCGAAGACTTGAGATGGCGGGCAATATCGATTCTGAGCATTTGTTGAAATTTATTGGGTATTTCCCAGACTACCTTTCGGCATTGTCGCGTACGCTTTTACGCTTTTTTGGACAACCTTTGTTGAAACAGCTGTATTTGCGGGCAATACTACTGTATTGCCATGCGTATCTAAAAAAGGACCGGTATGTGAAAACGCGGTAGCAAAGGCAGTAGTACGGCAGCTGTGCGCTCCGAGTAACGGTCTCCTACTAGGTATAAATATTTAAATGTTTAACGCTACCTTGGAGCTTCTACAGTCTTCTGCGTTTAGAAACAGGTAGCCTAACGTCATTCCCGTGAGGTACGGCGCAATCCGACAGTAGGGCTTCACATAAACCAGGGATCCGAGATCGGCACCTTCCGCTCTGTAATGACACAACCCAGTTTGAATCGGCTGTTAACTATTCTGGTTAACTGTTAATTTGCCTGTTGAGTTCAGTGACAATTCAGACGAATAAACACTCCCCCCCTCCCCCGAACATTCCAAAGGAAGATTCTAAAAACACGCAATTTTTATATAACTGAGATTACTGGTTAAGGGGACAGTGTTGCCCGCCTGGAATGTAGTTTGATTGAGGTTGAGATCATTCAGTGGTGTCTGCTACCAATGACTTACCATCACTCGCTCAAGAAGGCCAGTTTAACCTCATCAGTACACATTTAATTAAACATTGTGCGCGAAATGGGGCACTGGCACCAACGATTAGCGAATAATACAAATGAAATTTTCATTGTGTATAGGTAAATGTACGCTTGTTAAAACCAACAAATTAGTTTCACAACCTTGTTAATCCGACCACCCCGTTATTACGACCACATTTTCACGGCCCGAAGGTGGTCGTATTAACGGCGTTCCACTGTATCACAGTACGAAGGATCATTATTCAACCTATTCTCGCCATATATAAGCAATCAGACGCTGCTAGAAACTTATTATCACTATAATAATAAGTAACCTGATATGTTCTTTGGTTAAAACGTTTTAAAAACTAAGGGCTCTCGTTAACCTGAATTTGCGGATAAAATGTAAAGATGTGAAACGTAAAAAAGTGATTCTGTAACAGCAACAACAAAAATGATACCAAAACTGATAAAGGTAATTACAAAAAAATCAGTATAAACAATGCCGAAAATGAGATTATAAAAGAAGAAATGCTAAAAGTGCCACTTCGCGGCAAAACTCTATAAACGCTGCAAGTCAACGAATGCGCACAAATATGGAATGCACAAATATATATGGGTGCGTCCCTCGTTTCTGTTCTATACTTTACTCCGTAATTGTTTCTATGTACGAGGTCAATATTGCCTTTCAGTGTTCCCAACAAGCCCCCTTTCACATTGACATGTAGTAATCAAGTACTTGGGGAAATAAAGGAGGGCACCCATAGACACAAGGTGCGTGATGGGATTAGATTCTTACACATGTCCGAATACTGGCTTGCTGATGTCATAATGCGCGTGAAGAACGGCTGTGCTGACAAAACTGGCGCTCATCAACAATCCGACAACGGCAAGTAGTCCTCGTAGACGAAACCTATAAACAAAGGCAATTCAAATTACATGATTAAGCTTGCTTCTCACAAGCGACATAACAATCATAATCACAATCATAAACATAAGCTTTCTATGATCTAGTGGGCATATATTAAGAAACACATCAACATAATCACAAGCATACTCATAAATAAGAAATCTTTCGATTATGACTATGTCAATCATAAATGGCGTTCCTGGTTATCATATCATTACCATCATTATGTCGCTAGTACGGAATCAAACCATTAAATACAAAACACTCACACTATTAATGTGATTATGCCTATAATAAAACTACGACTAATACGATGACTGTGACTATTGCTCTGGCTATAGCTATGACTATGACTATTGCTGTGGTATGCCTATGGCTATGGCCATGGCTCTGACTATGATTATGACTATGACTATGACTATTGCTATGGTATGGCTGTGGCTATGGCTATGACTATTGCTATGGCTATTGCTATGGCTATGACTATGACTATTGCTATGGTATGCCTATGACAATGACTATGACTATGACTATGACTATGACTATGCCTATGGCTATGGCTATGGCTATGACTATGACTATGGCTATGACTATGATTATACCTATGCCTATGACAATGACTATGACTATGACTATGATTATACCTATGGCTATAGCTATAGCTATGACTATGCCTATGACTATGACTATGACTATGACTATGCCTATGGCTATGGCTATGACTTTGACTATGGCTATGGCTATGGCTATGGCTATGGCTATGGCTATGGCTATGGCTATGGCTATGACTATGGCTATGACTATGGCTATGACTATGCCAATGGCTATAGCTATGACTATGACTATGACTATGACTATGACTATTGCCATGGCTATGACTATGACTATGCCTATGGCTATAGCTATAGCTATGACTATGACTATGACTATGACTATGACTATGGCTATAGCTATAGCTATAGCTATGACTATGACTATGACTATGACTATGACTATGACTATGACTATGACTATGACTATGCCTATGGCTATAGCTATAGCTATGACTATGACTATGACTATGCCTATAGCTATGGGTATGACTAAGACTATGCCTATGGTTATGACTATGACTAAGACTATGACTATGACTATGACTATGACTATGACTATTGCTATAGCTATGTTTATGACTATGGCTATGACTATGACTATGACTATGACTATGACTATGACTATGCCTATGGCTATAGCTATAGCTATAGCTATGACTATGACTATGACTATGCCTATAGCTATGAGTATGACTTAGACTATGCCTATGGCTATGACTATGACTATGACTATGACTATGACTATGACTATTGCTATAGCTATGACTATGATTATGGCTATGCCTATGGCTATAACTATGCCTATGGCTATGGCTATTGCTATGGCTATGACTACGAAAATAACGATGACTATGAACATCGCTATGGTATACCTATGGCTATGGCTTTGGCTATGACTATGACCATGACTATTGCTATGGTATGCCTATGGCTATGACTATGATTATGACTACGACTATGACTATGACTATGACTATGACTACGACTATGACTATGACTATGACTATGACTATGACTATGACTATGGTATGCCTATGAGTATGACTATGACTTTTGCTGTGGTTTGTCTATGGCTATGACCATGACTATGACTATGACTATGACTATGACTATGACTATAAATATGACTCTGACTAAAGGTCATGAACATGACTATGACCATGAGTGTGTCTGCTACTACAACTATGCATATTGCAACGAATAAAAACAACAACAACAACAATCAACATTCTCCCTCCCCCTAACGCAAAATAGAGTCACGGATAAAGAGACTTCACTTATGATTACAGGAAATGCTTTACAGAAATTAAAACGTGTTTTCTTTCCTATGACAATATCACGTCTGTTATAGCTTTTACTTGGCGATTACGAGATTGAGTGTGAGATCCCTATTACTTTTATACTTTTATTAAACTGTTGTTGCATAATACAAGCTTATATAATCATATATTGAACAAATAGTTAAAAATACCACTTAACTAATATAGAAAACAAGGAAACAAGCAAGCATGTTGGCCTGGGAACTCTTGCCACTTTTTCAAGATATCCATCTGTCCACCTGAAGTGCCTACCATCTAATTAAATTTTATCACGCACAAATGATACGAAATCGCGTAAAGATGTCCTCTTAAGCTTTTATCCAATGCGTTTATATGCAAGACGTTTTTCCCAATAATATTGAGATGATTGAGGGATAAATACCTCTCTATAACTGCTGACAAGTCAAATTGATATATTCCATGGTTTTCCTTCCCATCCCTTCCCCCCGCTCCTAATAGAGTCCTTAAGTGTGAAGTCACAAATATTTGAATTTTTGAACTTATGTCATTTGTTAGTATATTCGAAAAAAGCATGATGAAAAGTGCCTACTTGCAAAAAATCAGCATCTTATTGCAATTTGGGGGCGAAACATTAGCTCTGTTATTCCCCGGTGAATCCATACAAATCCATTTAATTTTGTCTCAGTTCCAAACGCTTGATAACGTTAAGTTGGTCCAATTTTTATTGCATCAGATAAATGTCCTGCTTTGTCAGAAAGTTATAAACATTCCTTTCATTACTTTAATTTTTTTCTTTGCCCCCGATAATTCCTTGTTTCTTTGTGCTTATTATAGGTCAAAATACCTGTACGCTGGGAAAAGGATGATGGGAGCGATAATGTAGAACTGCATATCATTGGCTAAATACCATGTCCAGGTCATGCACTGCAGAAAAAAAGCAAAATCGTGTAAGGTAGTTGTGTAGTTAATTATGGTCTAAGAAACTCAGTTAACAAACTTATATTGCCTTAGCCTAGACCAGAGTACTTGAAGTGCAGCTTCTCCTATAGCGGTGCCACTTTATGGAATTCTCTGCCTTAGGCAATGCGACTCTCTCAGGGAGTTTTCAAAAAGAAGATCAAATCTACTTTGGACTCCCACACGGCAACCAGTTAATTTTTTCAGTTAACATTAGTAAATTTTTACAATAGTTTCTTGCATACTTGTAACTGATGATTTTCCGTGTTTAAATAAATAAAGGTATAAATGAATAGTTGCTGTAGTTGTAAATTCTGCTAAAAAGTTTTCAGAAAAAACAATTAAAAAGCGAAAAATGACTCAACTTTGTTTGTAGAAATTAGTAAACTAATTCAGGTCAACGAAGTCACGAATGTGAAACCGGCTTATTATAGGGATCTTAAACAGCGACGACGGCAACGCCAACGAAAACGTCACTTGAAAGTATAACTCTACTTCATTTGTCTTCTTCACCATCATTTCAACTCGTTCAACTTCTACAGAAACGGCGAACTCCCCAAGAATCAAATAGGTGGGAGTGGCGTCCAGAGAATGAAAAAGCACCGTCGTGTGTTCACGTTCTCCGCGAAAGCGTTACGTTGTTTGGGACTTTAATCAACCACAACGGCAACGCCAACGAAAACGTTCGGGTTACTTGTACAAATTCGCGATTATTCCATATCTTTCATCTAGTACAATGTGGCCAAACTATCCAGAAACAGAACAGGTGGGATCGGCGTTCTCCACAAAACCTTGAATTTGGTCACTTCACGTTGTTATTTTGCCGAGGACGGCGAAGAAATGCGCCAAAATTTATAATACAAGTGCAAGGCCGTTGTTTTTCTCATTAAATCCTATTGTTTCGTGACGTTGTCGTTTCCGTCGCTGTAGTAGCTGCTTAAACCCCGTAACTTGTTTTGCAGAGGAAGGCAAAGAAATGTACCAAAATTTAAAACGCACGTGCAGAGCAATTTGTTTTTCCCATTTGGCCTTTCACTTTGTGACGTAATCGTTGCGTCGCCGTTGTCGCTGCTTTAAAAGTTCCCTAATGTACAATGAATAGGCCGGCGGACGTGTGCCTCACAAAAGAAGAATCGAAATGCACCAACCAGTTTTCTCATTCTTCAAAGCTAATAACATTCTTTGCTTAACTTACAGTAGACAATTTACATCATAACTTCCGTGACCAAACAGATCAATAACGAGCTAGAGAAGCGGTGGTCTGGCCGGCTAGTCTGTAAATCGAATGCGTCGTTTTGAAGGGATGATGCTTCAAAATCTTGAAAAATTATCATTTCGAAATTGGTACGCGCTATTATGAAGAAATTCGAAGGACTAGGATAAAACTTATCCTTCAAATTGGTACATTCCGTTTATGAACTGACCGGTATGACCGGCCAGTTTTGACAAATGGAAGGCGCCCCTAATATCGTTGAACCTGATGATGACTTCCACTCAAGTTATCGAAACTGTCAGTGAATCATCAATCACCATCATCATCATCATCATCATCATCATCATCATCATCATCATCATCATCATCATCGTCATCATCATTTAACACGTTAAGTCTAAGAGCTAAAAACTTGTTGAAATGCTACTTACATTTACCCATAAAAGGCAACTAATTGATAACAAGGCCACTCTCTTGAGATGAGAGTAGACTCCTTAAGTCACGTGGTCAAGACACACAGACTAAGACAAACATTTTTATCAAGCCTTTGGTCAAACTCACCACATCACCAATCGTCGTAGGATAAAAGTTGTTGATATAGAGCAGATTTGTCCACCAATAATTATCACAAGCTTCGTGAGATTGAAGTTCGTACCAAAAAGGACTCTCAGTAAAAAATCCTACTAGTTTGTCCCAAAACAGCAAAACAAACATGTAAGTTGGGGTTAACCTGTAAAATGAATGAAAAAAGAAAGAAAAACACAGCAAGTTCAGTTTAGATGAAAGTCTGATCTTATAAATTCTTACAATCAAAGAGTGAAAATAACTAACTTGTGTTATTAATTCTTAATTACTGAGGGGGTCAAAAGCAAACTGGGTATCCCAAAACACAAACTGTAAATTATCTTTTTTGCTTAAAAATGCAATAAAACTTTACCCCTACAAATAGACAAGCAGACAAATAATTTGTATTCCTTTAAATTTCGTTCTGTTTTTGAAACACACTTTGACGGTATTTGTTTGTTTACTAGGGGTAATTCGCAGTTTTGAGAGTTGGTCCACTTATGTTTTGAACCTCTCAACTAACAATTAGGTTGGAATTTTTTTATAAAAAATTCTTTGCTGACGGATTCGTTCATTTAGACACTCCTACCTCCAAAAACGATGAAAGTAGTATTTGAAAAGTGGAAGCTGCCCATTCTCTTTCTCCATGCGACGAAGAGACATATATGTAACCAAGAGACCGCTGGAAAATCGATAAGATAAGATACCTTTATTTAAAGAGGGTTTCTCCTTTAGTATTTACATATGTAAAAACTGACATCACTAGAGGCCCTTCCAATTAAATAAATAAATTAATAAAAAAA